>NC_056735.1:100122648-100127648 GCF_019279795.1 Protopterus annectens
ATGAGCTCCATGATGATGCGCTCCATAGCCTTGCAGACCAGGCTAGCCAGACTTATGGGGCGATAGTTACCAGGGTCAGTTGTGGCCCCTCCTTTGTGGAGAGGAATAACTATTGCTGTATGACATTCTATCGGCAGGTAGCCTGTGGAGAGGCTGAGGTTGAACAGCGTGTTTAGGTGGGGGGTTAGTTCATTCTGTAGTTCGTGCAATACGCAGCCTGGGACACCATCTGGTCCCATTGACGCTGTGTTTTTAGCATTTGAAAGGGCTGTTTTCACCTGTGCATCTGTGATTTTTGGGACACTACACTTTTCCGGTATTGTTGTGGGCCCCTTTAGAGGTGAGAGGGAGGTGAAGTTTGCACTGAATCTATCTACCAGGATGTTGGTAATATCAGTAGGTTCAGTATATTATGTGCTATTTTGCACCAGTTCAGTGCACATCTGCGAGTTGCCACTTAGATTCTTAGTATAGCTAAAGAAGGCTTTGTGGTTATCTTTTGAATCCTTTGCTATTTTTCTTTCAAAGTTAGCCTTGGATAATTTCATGAGGGACCTTAGTTTCTTACTGATACTGATCAGGGATGTCTTTCCTTCTTGGGATTTGCTTTTTTTCTGAACTAGTTTCCTCCTTCTATTGTATAGCCTGTTTATTGCAGGGTTCCTCCAAACTGGTTTCCTTCTCTTAGAGGAGTGAGTCTTGGTTTTACTAGGGATGGCAGGATCCATGCATCCTTATAGGTGCTCATAGAGTGCATTTGTAAAGGTGTTTGCATCTTGGGCAGCGTTATCCTTTAGCTTGGGGGCTGTGAAGCTTACCACCACTATCTTAAGTAAGGTGAAGTTTGCTTTAGGTTCATACATTCATAGGTAGGTACTAGGCTGTCAGCCCTGGGGCCTATACAAGCCCAGCCAAAAAGGTACCTTGGCTTTTGCCACCCAAGAAAATGTTTTCCTGTGCCACTGTTGAGCAGAGCCACAGAAGTGATCCCTGGGGTGAATTTCCTGTTTCCCATCCAATTATCAAGATTTTTCTTGAAGAGTGCTAATGAGGAGCTTTGTGTGATATAGATAGATAGTTTATTCCAGAGTATGGGAAGTTTCTGGGACAGGAATCTACCCCTCCGGCATGTTCTGTTTATTGTGGTCACGAGGTTAGGTCCCTAGAGTGTGTAGCTCGGAGGGATTGGGATTTCTTTAAGTGGAGCATGTCCAATAGCTCTGGATTTAACATAGCTTTGTATATTAGGCAGAGATCACCTCTAAGTAGGTGATATGCGACGGAGTAAAGCTGGAGTTTTTTGTGACGGTCTGCGTAGGGCATCTGTTTGAGACCTTTCAAGTTGTTGTCGATGTCTTGTGAGGTACATACCAAAAGGGGCATTGTACTCTATAATGGGTCTAATGAGTGATGAGTAGAGGGAACAATGACCTCTTTTTTTCCTGGATGAGAAACCTTTTGTGATGACGTGTGCCACATAGAAGGATTTCCTGACTACTGTGGCAATGTGATTATCAAAGGAGAGACTACTGTCCACCTGTGTCCCAAAATCTCTTATCACACTTTCAGTGTTAAGTATACTACCACCTTTGTTGTAGTTCATGCATACCGAGTTTTCACCAAAGGGGATGACAATGCACTTTTTGGCATGAAATCGAAGCCATGGCTTTGACACCAGGCATCTGTCGCAGTGAGGCCTTTTTGTAGGATGTCCACATCGTTAGGAGTTTCGATTATGGCTCCTAGTTTGCAGTCATCTGCGAACTTCGTTAGCCAAAGACCTTCTGTGTTAGCCTGTACATCAAAAAAGTAGATACCAAACAGGAGAGGATCTAAGACTGAACCCTGTGGTATTCCAATTGTCACTGGTCTGAAGTCGGATTTGGAGTCTGCTACTTTCACAGTGTGGGTTCTGTCAGTGAGCCATTTGGCAACTCATCTTGTGACATAGGGATTTATACCTAGTTTAGTGAGTTTATCTATAATTCCAGAGTGGGGGATGGTGTCAAAAGCCTTGGCAAGATCTAGATAGGCTGTGTGAACCACCTTAACCTCATCTACGGCTTTGGTGACTGCTTCAAAGAAGTCTATCAGGTCCAGGAGACATGATCTGCCTTTTACAAACCCAAACTGTGTGGGTCCAGAGTTTGTAGATTACCAATGTCTTTGTTTATAAGTTCCATGATGATACATTCTGTGGCCTTGCAGACTGGGCTCATCAGGCTAATCGGGCGGTAGTTCTCGGGGTCTGTGGTGGCTCCCCCCTTGTGCAGTGGGATAACCGTTGCTGTGCAACATTCAGCAGGCACAAAGCCTGAGGTGAGTTTATGATTGAACATGGTACTTAGGTGGGGTGCCAGTTTGTCCTGTAGTTCATGTAGAACACAGCCTGGTATGTTGTCTGGTCCCATGTATGCTGTGTTCTTGGCTTTGGAGAGTGTAGTTTTTACCTGTGCAGCCGTGATTACAGGAACTTTGCATTCTTCCGGTATAGAAAAATTTATTAAAAAAGGTATTTAGAAATTTTTTTTACTGTGGTTTCCTTAGTTGGGGGTGGTGGTGGGATGTGGACATCCAGAGTGATTAGTTTATGGTCTGATTTAACCAGTGACGGGTTGACCTCTGGTGTGGAACACCTGTTGCCCATGTTGGACCAGGTCCAATATGTTTCCACCTCTGGTAGGGGAGTTTATCAGCTGATCCAGGGCATTTGAGTTGATGAATTCCAGGAAGCGCTGGGCCTGAAGTTTGTACTCGAGTAGGTTTCCCAGTGAATGGTAGGGTAATTGAAATTGCCCAATATCAGTGTGTTCGGTAGGACCTCCATGTCTTCCAGCATCTCAAGAAAGGTGGAGTGGTGGTGGTGGGTCATGGAGGGTGATCTGTAGCAGGCCACAATTTTCATTGCAGATCTGCCCGATGTTAGTTGCACATGGATGATCTCAGAGGTATCATGCTGCACCACTAACCTGGAGGTGTAGGTATCCTTGATGAATATGGACACACCCCCTCCTTTTGTGTTGGTCCGTGTTCTGTGGCCAAAACGTGTGGTATGACTTGTAGCCCAGTAGTGTTGGGGTGCTCTCTGGAGCCTTGAACCAGGTTTCAGTTACTGCACGTTCTCCCTAGTGAGGACTGCTTAGAGCACGTGCATTTTCAGATTTAAACTCCTGGCATTGAGTAGCATAACCCTCAGTTTTTTAATTGTGCTGTTTACAGAGGTGGGTTTGACTTTTGAGCCTTGCCTAAAAATGGCACTATAGGGGCAGCAAGAGCCTTTGCCAGTATTCGAAAGCCTAGGGTTGACAGGTGCAGGCCATCTCTTGCGAAGCAACACGGTTTGTCGAGCATGTCGTCCCAGGCTGACAGACACTGGATCCCCTTTGAATGACACTAGAAGCTTAGCCAATTGTTGAAATTGATAATTTCTTCTTTATACTGAGGTATCATTCTTGGTGAGGGCAGGATGCTACTCAGGGTCAGGGTCATACCAGCCTGGGCTACATGCTCAGAGAACACTTCCATGTCACTTTTCATGTAGTCCAGGGAGGTACGTCTCAGGTCATTCACACCAACATGAACAATGACAGAGTCATATTTGTACTTGTTCTGGAGTGACCTAAGTGCATGTATTATGTGGCTGATTCTGGCTCCTGACAGGCAGCTAACAGTAACCTTCTGCTTGTCCAGCCTAGTGAATGGGACGTCAGTGTGCCTGACTATAGAGTTACCTATTACTAGTGTGTTAGGTATGTTATTTTACCTTAAGGGCTGTGATTGTGCGGCACACTGATTTTGCGTTTTATGTGTTGTCTGGTTTGTGATGGGAGGTGCAGGTTGTTTGGGTGTCTGCTTTGGAGGTCTCTGATACTTTTGCAGGTTTTTATTTATAGCCTCCAAGTATGATTTTGTGTATTTATGTGTATTTTTTGCCAGTGCTGTTTTAGTAGGTTTGTGTGTGGCTGGAGGTGTGGTGCAAGTGTTATCCTTCTCCTCTTGACTGTCTGTTCCAGTCTTGGGTAGAGACAGCTTAGCTTCCAGTTTGGCTGTATAATTGCATCTCTCTCATATATTAGTGTTTTGTGGTAGGAGGAGAGGGTTGTCTGTGTAAATGAGGCAGTTGTAACATTGCCTCAGGATACCCAGCTTCACCAGCTGGACTGGAGAGTGCACCTGAAGTTGCCCTTTGGCCATGCCTGAATAGTAGGGTGAACTGCTTAGTCGCTTGGTTCGTGATGGGTGAATAAAGACCCTTGCCCTGCTGGGCAATCAGTGTCAGGGTATATTAATGCTTGCTATTAGGTCTGAGCAAGTGCTGGGCTGTAAGATGCTTTTTGAGTGCTGAGGTTAAGAGTTAGACTAGTTTCAAGGGAAAAACTGAAGAGGAGACTTAGTGGAGCTGGGAATAATTTAACCGTAGCTAACCGGCACTGCCCACTGCGCAAAACCATGTAAACAAGGTTTTTATAGCAGGGAAATGAAAGAGATAGAAATTAGCCCAAAATGGTCAATAAACTACTAACTTCTGGGCTGGAACCACTCCTCCAGGGACAGATAGGTTGGTCAAAGCTCCCCTCTCTCACAGGTGAACAGAGAAACTTCCTTCTATTCAAGTAAGGTATGGGCAACTCAGAAACTAGTATCACCGCCCTGAATTCAGCAATAGCCTGAAAACTGGACTATACTAGCTTGGAAAGGCAGGAAACAAGGAATTTTTTTTTCTTTTTGAAAAGATAAGGCAAAAAACGTAAAAAATACACTTAAAACAGCTTTAAATGACTACAAATGATCAGAAAAGGCTATCACACTTTAGTGTGTAGCCTACAACAATTAAATTATTTAAACAAAAAACAACTTTTTAAAAGTGCAGGCAGTCAAATAAGTACAATATGTGAAAAAAAAATAAGCTTTTAAATCACAATAAACACTGGAAAATTTGCATTTAGACAGAAAACAGTTAAGTACAGCAAGAAAGTACAGAAAACTGATACTTACTCACT
>NC_056735.1:100135148-100162648 GCF_019279795.1 Protopterus annectens
CTACTTTCACAACACAAACCCTTCCTTTAAATCTAATAATAATAAACTTAGCTGCTCAAATATCTCTCCCTCTCTACTAGTATCCTGCACCATTACCTCAGACAGACTAAAACTACTACCCCCAAATTTAAATTATGTCTGCTACAACCCTACAAACCGATTGCACATAGACAACAAACTCACACTATATTTTACCTACTTTACTTACTAATACAATGTAGAGATATCCATCCAAATCCAGGCCTAATCTACCCCCTACATCCATCACTAACCAAACTGACCAAGTGATTCACCTAATACCATTAAACACAGCAATATCTGCAATAAAATTACTGAATTTCATGCCTGGGTAACTACCAAAACCCCAAATATTATTGCTGTACCTGAGACATGGCTAAAACTACACATTGCTATTATTGAAAGCCTCTCTCCAGGATATAATATAATTAATTTGGATAGACTTCATAAAAAGGGTGGCGGTGTAGCATTAATCTATCAAAACTCACTACAAATAACAACCTATACAAAACCTCTCCCCATCTTCAGAAAATTAGAACTCCTACTAGCATCTCTTCACATAAATAGGAACAAACAAATATGCATTGCAGCAGTTTATATTCGCCCAGGCCAAATATATCCGCATACTTGAAGACTTCTTATCCTGGATAAATCAGAATATATCACAGGAAACTATAATTCTAGGAGACACCAACATTAATTGTTTAAACTTAGTCTCCCCCTCCCCAGCAAAAAGCATAAACCTACATAGTTTCACACAACTCATTACTACTCCTACCCGCAGTCTATATCAGAATCTGAATCAACATTAGACTGGATACTAGTAACCCACCCTCAAAACTATACTAACTCAGGCACTCAATACACTAAGTGACCACCTCCCAGCATTTACCTATAGGACTAACCCTCAAACAATCAAAACACACTGGTATAGAACCTCCAGGAATCTTACCCATTTTGACCAAAATACATTTATAAGCATTTTAAAATCTCAAAACTGGAACCCATTAAACACACTCCCCTTAAACGAGGCTGTTGACTATTTCAACAAACTCATTTTAGATACTCTCAACAGCTTAGCTCCTATGAGTAGCAAATGGACAAAGATTAATCGTGCCCCCTAGTTAACGAAACAAACCAAACAAACTATCATTCTTAGAAATAAAACAAGAAAATTGTGGCTGAAAGATAGAACAAAACAAAATGAACTCCACTACAAACAACTCTGTAACACATCAAAAAAGCTAGTGATACAGGATAAAAAGCATTATTTTTCCTCTAAACTGTCTACCTCATATAACAATCCTAAAAGGTTCTGGATGTCTGTCTCCACTCTACTCAACCCAGGCACCGTACAAAATCCATCCCCTGCACCAGATAAGACTCCACAACTAATTTTCCATGACTTTAACACCCATTTCATCTGTACCAATCAAAAGCTACTCAAAGACTGTCCACCTGACCCAAACTCAAGCCACCCACTACCAACTGAACACCCCCCCTCCTCTGTAGATAATACCAGTACTCCATCAGCCTACTCCTTTACAATCCAACCTGCACCGACCTGTTTGATCTTGAAACTGTTAAAGCAACTCAAACCTTGCTCACTTTCTGCAGATAATCTTCCCCCAGAATACCTGCAACTAGCAGCTACTGCAATAGCATACTCAGTTACCACTCTCATAAATCTCTCTCTCTGAATCCTACATTTTCCATCTGTGGAAAAAAAATCTGTTATTACCCCACTATACAAAGGTAGAATATCCCATGACCTTTCTAACTATCGCCCTATCTCTATACTTTCTCCACTATCAAAAATCCTAGAAAAATGTGTTCACACACAACTATTAACATCTCTCAGACAATGGTCTTCTCTCCCCTACCCAACATGGGTTCCGTCCAGGCCATACCACTACCACTGCCCTGCTCTCTTTCTCCAACACCATTGACAAAGCCATAGATGCAGGTCATCCTACCTCAGTAATCTTACTAGACCCATCTAAGGCTTTCGACACAGTCTTTCATACTAAGCTACTAACTCAGCTATCAGAATTAGGTTACTCCCCAAAATCCCTCAACTGGTTTACCTCTGACCTACAAAATAGGGAACAATCAGAAAGGTGGCTTAATGTACAATCCATTTATCAAGCTAATAACATAGGGGTACCACAAGGATCCATTCTAGGTCAACTACTGTTTAATATCTTTATCAATGATCTTCACAAAGCCCCCCACATCCAAAACCTCATCCAATATACCGCTGATTCTACACTAATATCCGCCTCCAACAATTTCCCAGATTTCCTCACATTTACGCAGCAAACCTTTACTTCTATTGAATCATGGCTTATTAGTGCATAACTTATGTTAAACCCCCATAAACCTAAACATTTGCTTTTCTCTACAAAATCTCCTGAGATTGACTTCAAAATCTTTGCTAAAGAAGGTACAGAAATAGAATTAGTGAAAAGATCCAAACTGCTAGGAATTACAATAGACATCAAACTCACTTATGAACCACATATCCTTAATGCAATAAAGAAAACACACTTCAAATTAAGCAAACTACATCGCCACAAGCTTTACCTGGATAGATACACCAAAGCAAAACTTGTCAGTGCCTTAGTCATCCCCTCCCTTCATTATGGTACTGCCATTTTTACTAACCTACACTCAACCCTTAGTAACAAACTTCAATCCTGCTACTATAAAGTAGACAAATTCGCCTCTGGAAATCCATACCGTCCTCATCTCCGCCAAGCTATCACTGAGCTGAAATGACATGAGTTTTCCCAGCATCTCCAATACACCCCACTAACCTTAGCCCACAAACTAATCTGCAAACCTAATGACTGCCCAGCACTCACCTGAATCCTACAAAGATACACTCCTACAAGAACACTAGGGTCCTCTTGAAAATTCATGCTAACTCCAACAAAACCCAACAAAAGAGCTGGACAATGCCTGTACTCCCATATCATCACTAAACTATGGAACCTCCCATCTGAAATAACCCAAAGTGAGCACTCAAACACCTTTAAGATAACTCTAAAACTACATTATCTAAGTAATCCATCTTGCACCTGCCACCTTAAGCAGCACTTTTACAAACACTAGGATAGTGCAACTTGTAATAACTAGTCCTACAATAACTTCTGTACACCTCCTATGCATTTTACTTCACTCTCACTGCAGATAGTACAGTTTCAAAGTCCATACTTTTCTACATATGTAACTTTTCTACCCACATTTAATGATTCCTAAAACATATTAATGTAAACGCTATGAAGTGTTAAATTGGACTATGTTTTGCCTCTTTCATCTGTAATACTTGTTCAGTTTATGTTAAACATTGTCAACTTTGTAATGCTTGTGGAGCTTTTCTCCCAGGGCCTCCACTGAGAATGGGTTTCTGACCCAGTGGACTTTCCTGGTCAATAAATGTTAATAAATAAAATAAATATTAATAATGATTGCTTTTAGTTTCCTTTATTTTGATTTCCATACAAACCAGGCACATCTTCTTTATTTTTTATAACTTCCAATTTCTTCTATGTGTGTGTTCTTAGTCCATTTATTGTTTGTGGGTGAAAAGGGCTTTACAAAATTAAAGCAAATATGTAGTGTGAAGACTTTAATATGGAGAGGGGTTGGTAATGGTCAGGTCCTTCAAAGATGCACAACTGTGAATGCCCCTATCAAATAAACTATGTTGAAACGGGTGATAACAGGAGTCATAAGATGTAATGATATGCTAATACCTTGTGTTTCTGTTATTACAGGGACCTGTATGCACACATTTAATGTTTAAAGATCATCATTTCTAAATGTTCTTTGTCATATTTGTTAGATTTTATACAGCAATGATTTGTCACTATAAGATTTGCTGGGGGGAAGGGGGGTTGTGCTTAAATGATTTAGAGCTCGCCTGGCTGAGGACATTCATATTTTGTCATATGTCAGTGCTAATCTATTTTATCTCTTAAACAGGAAGAAGATATCATCAGTAGCATAGCTAGGGTGGAGTGAGAGGGGCAGTTGCTTCAGGCACAAAGTGTCGGGGCATGATCGTCACAATCTGCTGATCCAGATCGCTCTTTAATGCATACCAGATTGTAAAAGCCAGTATTGCATTAGAGGTCAAACCTGAGCACATTGTCATTGCTGTTTGCTACAGAGTAAAAGAAAAACATTTTTTTCAACTAAATGAGAGTAAGGAGTGTCAGAGCAGGATGCAGTGACAGGATCAGATTGGCTCCTGCATTTCTATAGCCCAAGTACCTGATCATGGCTTTTTGTTTTCTCTTCATTTGAAGAGCTGGAGGGGAGTGTCGTAGATCGAGTACTGTCTGCTGGATGTGCAGCTTTATAGAAGTCCTTTTCTTTCTTGTTTTGCTCTTCGCTTGAAGAGCCGAGGAGATGGGGTGCTAGTGAAGAGCTGAGGAGGGTGGGTTACTAGTTCATCTGACAGGCACATGGTATGGGTTGAGGCAGCTATGTCTCTGCACAGGTTAACACAATTCTTATTAGTATTTCTTCATTTCAACCCTGATGGTAGATATACACAGTCAGAAAACATGTTTGGAAGTTCAATAATTATACATTTAAAAAAGCTTTATTTTGATTAAATGTATTTGTGTTTATTATTGGCAAAGAACTCTGTCTGAGCAGCTGAAGTGTTTATTTGATATTCAGATTGCAGTGACTAGTCTGCATAATTATAGTTCAGACCAGCTGTCTAGCATAAATGTATGAGCCATTGCAGTTACTGAAAATAAATTCCACCAATGCTACTGAACTTGGAGACAGGAGGGGTGAGCTGGCAGCCTTTAGTACCATGGGCCATGCTTCCTGTTGAAATTGGTTGTGATAAGGGGCATTATAGAATGGATGTGCAGAGTAGAGTTTTAAGGACAGAGGGGTGTAACCACTACCATATATGAGATAATAGGTGCAGTGCTCAACCTGTGTAACAACATCCATGAGGGCTTAGATCACATGATTGTTCTAGACAGGCAACTAGGTGCCTTCACATACTCCATTGGCATGTCTGCTACCACACACCAGGGCAGAAACAATTCCCATGGCCTTCACTCATCTGCCTTCCCTATCAGAATTCTTCCTGAGTTAGGTAGGTTAGAATCACTTATTGTCGCCTTCTTCACAAGTGTGTGTGTGTGTGTGTGTGTGTGTGTGTGTGTGTGTGTGTGTGTGTTATTATTTTTTTCTACATAAGGAACCACCCCACGAATGTGCAGACCATGTGTGGGGACCTTTATAACTAGCAACCCTAAAACAGTGAGACAACACCAGAATCACACACTCTCATTTCATGTTAAAAATGTTTTTGATGACTTACTGAAATGAATGGTTCACTGGAATAATATTTTTTTCCTGTCAAAATATAGAAGTCTAATGTTGATATGGCCTCGTATCTGCCTGTGCTGAATGTGCCTAAGTTTTCTTTGCCAGTGGAATAGAGATATTGCACAAATATGGATGTATATTTATTTTGAGGTACTTTATAGCAAAAGTTACATCCTGTGTCTTGGCCAACCTCCAATCAACCCAAGGCTGTCTCGTTGCCTTACACTGTGAGACCCTGTGTTGGTGGAACACTAAAGTGCTTTCAGCTACACTAGTGTATGTTAGAGTTGTATTTAATTTGTCCTCCAAACTGAAGACTGTTTCCCCTTTCACTGTATGCGTGCACTCTACTGGTCCCCCCATTTCTCTTCCTATAGTACTCCTAGGTCAATTACTTAAAACTACTTTCTCTTGGAAAACGTTTACCTATGTACCTGCAGCCCATACTTCTTTTGTTTTTCCCTGCAGAGCTGGTGGCCCTTTTCACCACTCTGTACTAGATTAGTAGTATACCATTTGTAGTTATTAGGTAAATACTGCACCACACTGACCCGCAATTAACTTAGCTTGGTTTTCCTGTTTTCTTTTTAGCAGCTGGCTTATTACAGTTTTTCTGACTCTCAACCTTGCGTTACTTTGTGTCTATCCCTTCCCCCACCTTGAACCTGCAGACCTCCCCTCCCACTCCTGCTTAATTACAGAGGTATCAAAAAGCCTGATGCAGAAAGGCACCATCTTTTGACTTAACTTTTCTGCCTTTCTTCATAGGAATCCCCAGTAGTGTGCTTGCATGCAAGAAGCCCACTGCCCTCTTGGTGGCTCCATACTATTAGTGCATCCAAGTACCCCACCTGTCCACTAGGTGGCACCATACTAATAGCTTTAGGGTCTCTAAATCTCTTTACCTCTTCTTCATTGAACCCCCCTAACACAGTTCTTAGTCATTTCTTTGTTATTGTGCTCTCTCACACTGTGGTCCCAGTATAACCATACAAATATTTCCTTATATCACTCTGCTATAATCCCACTTCTATCTTTTGTAAGCCTCCTACTTTCTTATATATCTCAACACACTTACCTTCAGACTTCAGCTCTCCACTGATTGCTCTGCTCGATCTTCTTCTTCTTTTGGCTCTACCCGTTCCATTCGTCATGCAGGCTCACTCCGCTCCCCTACTTCGCCTCCAAAACCCACCCGTCCCCAGGTGTCCTACACTTATTATCACCTTGCCACTCCCCCTCATCTGTGACACCACTCCCACTCATCAGAATCAATCAGCATTAACCAATCATTCACAAGACCCAGCCCTATTACTCATACTCTCTCTAGTCTCTCACTATATGCTAATTATAAACACCCCAACTCTATTTTAAACACGCATTACTCAAATACCCCTACAATGTCTCCACATACTTTTAATAAATCTTCAAACTCTAATTCTATTTACTGCCTAATACCCCCACTTATAATTCTCTATCTTCTCACAGCCTATGAATACCAACACCTCCCTGGCACCCACTACCCTAGAACCAAAACCAGTACTACTAATCAGCCACATAATTCTAACCAACCACTACCCCACCTCTCATCAGACTCTTCTAATGCAAAAACTCAACATCCCATTTGTGCTTCATATATTAATCCTCAAACTAAATACTACCACAAACTCTTATTATAACTCCAGAAACTTGCTATTAGATTACTACCTAACCTCATAGTGGATGGTGACATCCACCCTAACCCAGGTCCAACCCCACATGTTACTATCATCCCCACAAATAACATCCATACTAGCCTATGAAACTCAAATAATGCTCCCAGCTCACTCCTAGTGTGTCACCTAAACATTAGAAGTATAAAGAAAATTCACTGCTTACATGCCCTCCTGGATGTCCACTCCCCTGATATACTATGCCTTACCAAGACTTGACTCAAGCCTACTACCATTGATAATGAGATTATACCCCCAGGGTACAATATGTTAAGACTTGATCACATCTCTAAGAAAGGAGGGGGGTGGCCATCTTGTATAAATCCATTCTGGAAGTATCCAAAACTAGTACCCCAAATGCCTTGTTTACTAACAATGCAGAAATACTCATCACAAAGGTCCAACTCAACAAACGCAATTCTATAAACACGGCATGTATCTATATCCCCCCAGCTGACAACACAAATACCTTGGAGGATATCCTCCAATGGCTCTCCACTAACTGCCCCCAGGAAACTATTATTCTCGGGGATGTTAATATCGACTGGAATACTTGCTCTTCAGACTTCACCTTCCTCGACCAGAATCAATAAGCCTAACAAAAAAGAAAGTATCCTAGACTGGATATTAATAAACAACCTACCCCAGATATATAAAACAGGCACCCTACCTGCGGACTTTAGTAATCACTTCCTGACCTATATAATCAGAAAAAGAAATGACATCCCTCTACATTCTTCCTTTAAAACCATTAGCAGTTGTAAGAACTTTATTCAGACTAAATTTCAGAATGAACTTAACACATGTGACTGGTCCAACCTATGGCTACTTCCACTAGATGAAGTGGTCTCATACTTTAACTCTACGTTTCTTGCTATCCTGGATAACCATGCTCCCCCACGCACTATCATAACCAATAACAAAGTAGCACCATGGCTGTCCAATGATACAAGGCAAAACATTATTAGCAGAAACAAAGTGTGGACCTCCTGGAGAACCAAGACCACCTTATATATATAAACAGCTGAGAAATGATGCAAATAAGTCTATTATGCTAGACAAAAATAATTACTACTGTAATCTGCAACAAAAGTACCAAAATCAACCACAAAAATTCTGGTCAGGCATAAACAAACTTCTCCACCCAGGTCAATCAACTACCCCTTCCCTCTTAACTACCCTCCAACAACCTCCTAAAATTGTTGCTAACACCTTTAACACTTTCTTTACAGAAACTGTGCAATCCCTAACCAGTAAACCATCTCCCTATACTCCAAGTACCACCAATCCCACACTTGATAATAAGATCCCCTTTAAGCTTGATCCAGTACCAACATCTTTTATTAAGTCCCTACTTAAAAAAACTAAAACCCACCACCCTTTCAACAGACCTTCTACCTGCAGAATATCTCCAAAAAGCCACTAATGAAATAGCATACCCCATATCAATTTTAATCAATAGAACTATCCATGAAGCCTATATCCCCCACATCTGGAAAATCTCCCCCATTGTTCCTCTTCATAAAGGGGAAGATTCCACTGAACTTTCAAATTATAGGCCTATAGCCATTATGTCCCCCTTTGCTAAAATAATGGAAAAATGTATCTACAAGCACCTATCTGAATCAAAATGCTCTCCTAGCCCCCTCCCAGCATGGATTCAGACCTTGCCATAGTACAACCTCAGCCCTTCTCTCCTTCTCCCATACAATAAATCAAAACAGTAATGACAACAAGCTCTCCTCAGCCCTCTTCCTTGACCTATCCAAGGCATTTGATATGGTAAATAGTTCATAGTTCATAGTTTTAGTACTAAGCTAACTGCCCTTGCGAGCCATTTTAAGCCTAGCCAATTATCCCTTGTGAGACTCAAACTCTGCACCTTTTGTTTGTAAAGCAAACACCTTAGCCATTAAGCCACCCTCCCAACCCCTCCAGCTACTCTTAAACACATTAAAATCACTCTCCATAGATAACCACAACAAGCTGTACTATTGAAGAATAACCTTCCGTCCTTTTTAACAGTCACCCTTGGAGTCCCACAGGGATCTATATTAGGTCCCCTCCTATTCTCCATATTCATTAATGACCTGTACAAAGTCATCCCCTGATGCAGCTTATATTCAGTATGCAGATGACTCAACCCTAATCTGCTCTGCCATCTCCCTCACAGATTTACAATCCTTGTCCCAAATCACTTTCAAAAAAGTAGAGAACTATCTCACTGGTCGCCAACTACTATTAAACCCAAATAAAACCAAACTATTACTCTTCTCCCCCACTCGCAAGGTCCCCTCACCACCTCTCACCATAATATCTAACAATGGTCCCATAATTTCCCCAGAACCTAGTACTAAACTACTGGGAGTGATCATCGACAACAACCTCAAGTTTGATGCTCACATAGACAACTGTTAAAACAGTTAATAAAAATTAGGCTCTTTATACAGGATTAAACCATTTCTAACCCCATCTGCTAGAACTGTTATTGGCTGTACACATTTGCTATTGACCCTTCTTTATGCTTCACCCATCTATGCAAACCTAAGTAAATCAAACCTCAATCAATTAACTAGGTGCTACAATAACATTGCCACATTTGCCACAGGATCAGCCTATAGAGCCTATCGCTGCCTTAACCTTCAATAATTAGACTGACTTGAACTATCCTATCAACTGCAATAAAACTAATTAATAGTTGTTCACAAAATTCTCTACCAATCAGACAGTACACCCATCTTGAAAAATATTATTACCCCCTACAGTAACCTAAAATCCCTTCGCTCTTCCAAAAAATTGCTACTGTAAACTGTTAAAACCAACATTTCAGCTGGTGAATCACTGTTCTCCAACTCTGCCATTAAAAACGGGAGCCTACTTCCTGCTGAACTCATCACTGACCCCTCCTTATACCAATTCAAAACATCCCTTAGGAAATATCTAAAAATGTGTGGCTTTGTCCCTGTACAAACCCTGACTAACCTCCACTCAAACATAATTCATAAATGAGAACCTCATTACAGGAATAAAACTCTTGACTCTCTAACTGTTTAAAATTCTGTGTATCACCCACCTACTGGAAAGATTTAAAGTTAACACTACACCATGTATGATAACCATCTTTAATATATGTGTTTTCCTTTTCAGATGAAATCTTTAACTATTTCTTTCTCAGCTACTTGCTTCCAACCTTTGCTGTGTGTATGTGAGAAAAACATGTGCCTGTGTGTACATATCGTTAAACAAATCTCAGTTTTGTGATAACTCACTGTAATAATTTCACTGTATTTACACTGGTTTTTGTACATTTGGAGCTTTTCTCCCCGGGCCTCCGCTGAAAATGGACCTGTATCCAGTCGGACTTTCCCGGTTAACAAATGTAAAATAAATAAAATAAGTAAATAGTGTCCTGTCCATGTTTAGATTAACTGTTTTGTGACACAAGCACCATATGAATATTATTGTGTATATTCTGTTTAACAACTAGTTTCCTCTGTGATACCTCTCCTACCTCCTCTGAAAGTGCTAAGCTGTTGTCTGTGACTTAGGGTTCCCATGTTCTCCTAACTCCTCTGAAAGTGCTAAGCTGTTGTCTGTGACTTAGGGTTCCCATGTTCTCCTACCTCCTCTGAAAGTGCTAAGCTGTTGTCTGTCACTTAGGGTTCCCATGTTCTCCTACCTTATATAAAAGGGCTAAGCTCTTGTCTGTGACTTAGGGTTCCCATGTTCTCCTACCTCATATGAAAAGGCTAAGCTCTTGTCTGTGACTTAGGGTTCCCATGCATATCCATCACACCTCCTTCATCTTCTTTTGCTGAGCAGTGAATTGAAGTTACACCGAGGAGTCATGATGTCTCTATAATGAATTCATCTACCCAGCATGATACCTGTTAGCTCAGCTTGCTCCTTCCTGTACTGAAAGCCAGAGTCATTGTTATTCATCAGGCTTCAAAAGTTATATACTTGTAGATGCTAAGATACCTACCTGAAAGGTGTCTTATCTGCCTAATTTGTGTCTTTAACTTTCACTCTTATAACCTTTGTCTTTACGCATTGCTGCTGTCATGGGCTGTTTGTATATTTGATGGCTAGCCTGTACTTTGATGTTACAGATCAACTGTTTAAAACCAAAACTTTGCACTGTGTACCTTTTCCTTTATATGAATCCATAGTCCACCCCTGTAGTACATGATTTAATGTTTTAAAATAATCCTACTAAGTGTTGTCATCACATTTGCTTTGTTGATGTTCCTGTGCAAAATGGCCTTTCATGCTTGATTCCTGCTGTAACAACTAAATTCATATGATAATAGAAATGCAACAGTTACACAGTGCACAACTTTCTGCTCCAGTTTTGTCATGCTACATGGAGAAGGATAAACATTCAGTACTATTTATGCCCAGAAGTACAGATAATGTCTGTCTTGCTGCATGCACTAAAATGAGGTACTCATAGTTCATTGATTTTCACACAAAGTTGCAGTTACTGTAATTCCGCTTCCTCATCTCATCTGCATAGGTTTATAGGAGGTATTGGTGAATTTTTCTTTTTTTGAAGATGGACTGTGAGAGCTCAGTAGTTCACGCAGACTCTTTGGAATAGTGTTAATCAGTGAGAATTTGTATGTCTGTGTGATTTACTGCTTGCAATGGATATCTGAAGAGGGATTGTGATGTCTGAGTTACACAAAGTAAGCAAAGTGGTAACAACTCTGAGTGGGGGATGGTGAGCACTGTGGAATACAAGTGATACTCCTGAGGACTAAAGTTAATAATAATTACAACAGACTGCAGTGAAATTTCTACTTGATCAACAGCATATTGTTTCAAAAATGACTGTGGTATAAAACATATTGTTGGAGATAATCTTGTTTATTTCGATTCTTCTGGAAATGCGTGAAATTGTGGATATCAGTAATTAGAAAAGCTTATTTTGGCAGCCTTCAATGGAAAACAATATTGAGATTGAGCAAGAACAGACTGCACACTGTCAAGAACAGGCACAGTAGGCACTGCATAGCATGAAGGAAAGAATATATTAAGTTACAACAAAAAACATAACGCCAAGGAATAAGTGCACACAAAAGCAGCAGTATTTACAAATTTAAGGAGACATCAGTGACATGCCTAAGGGACAACAAGTCGGAAGAATGCAGTTCTATGTAATGCAAGTATGATTATTCTTTATGATTAGAGTATTAATTTACAGACATAGCTAAATCTGTCAGTGGCTGAGATGAATTGTAATCTGTGTATGTTATAGGCATGTTTTCAGGAATACTTGCACACCTTTATATAAAGGATTGCTAAAAGCATTTTGTAATATGATTTACATGTGAGTGCTATTCAGATGATAGTAGTAAGGAGAGAGATGAGGGAATACTTTAACTGGGGCACCAGGCACTATTCAGATGATAGTAGTAAGGAGAGAGATGAGGGAACACTTTAACTGGGACACTAGGCACTATTCAGATGATAGGAGTAAGGAGAGAGATGAGGGAGCACTTTAACTGGGACACTAGGCACTATTCAGATGATAGTAGTAAAGAGAGAGATGAGGGAACACTTTAACTGGGACACTAGGCACTAGTCAGATGATAGGAGTAAGGAGAGAGATGAGGGAATACTTTAACTGGGACACCAGGCACTATTCAGATGATAGTAGCAAGGAGAGAGATGAGGGAACACTTTAACTGGGACACTAGGCACTATTCAGATGATAGTAGTAAAGAGAGAGATGAGGGAACACTTTAACTGGGACACTAGGCTCTATTCAGATGATAGTAGTAAAGAGAGAGATGAGGGAACACTTTAACTGGCACACTAGGCACTATTCAGATGATAGGAGTAAGGAGAGAGATGAGGGAACACTTTAACTGGCACACTAGGCACTATTCAGATGATAGGAGTAAGGAGAGAGATGAGGGAACACTTTAACTGGGACACTAGGCACTATTCAGATGATAGTAGTAAAGAGAGAGATGAGGGAACACTTTAACTGGGACACTAGGCACTATTCAGATGATAGGAGTAAGGAGAGAGATGAGGGAATACTTTAACTGGGACACCAGGCACCATTCAGATGATAGTAGTAAGGAGAGAGATGAGGGAACACTTTAACTGGGACACTAGGCACTATTCAGATGATAGGAGTAAGGAGAGAGATGAGGGAGCACTTTAACTGGGACACCAGACAGACAGCAAGCACATCTGTTTGATGTGTAGTTATGCAAGTTAGTTGAATCAAGCAGGTTAGGAAATGTGATATTCTTGCTAGCTGAGGGATGGAGTATAGGAGGAGTAATATTTTCTATTGAAGGCTGCCAAAATAAGCTTTTTTAATCAACCATGCAGACGGACAATAGAGATATGACTGCTGAATCCTACACAAATGCACTTTACAAGCACTTACACGAGTGCATGGATCGTGCTAGCCCTAACAGAACCAAGATGCTATCCTCCAAAAAAAGGAAGCCAATCTGGTGGTCCCCTGCCATAAACAAGCTCACAACAGAAGAAAGAAACTGCTGCAAAAAAAAGTAAAATCCCATGATTGGAGGTCAGCCTCAGTAAGAAGTTAAGATTCCTCATAAAATCCTCCAAAGCCAGTTATGAAAACACAATTGCCACTGTTTCTAAAGACAACCACAAAGCATTCTATAGCTACGTCATCTCTGCAAAGGAGGAGCGACTAAAGACCCTGGGAACTATCACCACATTAGCCTGACGAGTCTGATATGAAAAGCTATGGACTGCATCATCATGGACCTAATAAACAAGGATATAGGGAATCTCCAAACTCTGGATCCTACAACGTTTGGTTTTGTGAAGGGTAGAGCATGCCTGCTCAACTTGATTGACTTCTTTGAGTCAGTCACTAGAGCTGTGGATGAAGGCAAGGTGGTTCATACAACCTATCTTGATCTGGCCAAGGCCTTTGATACCATTCCCCATTCAGGAATCATAGAAAAACTCAATAAGCTAGGCATCAACCCCTCTTAACTTCCTCTAACCTAGCCCGTCTTTGGAACTCACTCCCACCATCCATTTGTACCACCTCTAATCTTTATACATTCAAAAAATCTCTACACACACATCTAAAGTTGCAATGGGAATGTTCCTGTTCTCATCCATCATAAAAATATGGAACTCTTAATCCTTCATCCATTCTTAAGCTATTCAACAAAGCCTACTTAACTTATCATTCCCTTCATAACTACATTCATTTATAACAAAACAACTCTACCTCTCTAAAGTCATTACACAACTCACATCTATTTTACCTATTTCTATTACACTGTATTATATGAATGTTACCTCAAATGCAAAATCAATGACTGTATCCTATTTTACATTTGTATAAGTATCTAAGCTATCTATTGTTTATTCCTGCCCTCTGGTTTGCTTTAAGGGCTTTTTAAATTGTTTGTACCTATTTTGTGTGTCTGTTTTTTGGAGCTTTTCTCCCCAGGACTCCATTGAAAACGGGTTCTTTTAGGCCCAATGGACTATCCTGGTAAACCAACTGCAAATAAATAAATAAATAAATAAATAAATAAATAAATATCACTAGGTGAGTTGCAAACTGGCTCACAGATAGAAACCACAGTGTGAAAGTAGCTGACTCCAAGTCACACTGCCGACCAGTCACGAGTGGAGACATACAGGGTTCAGTCCTGGGTCCTGTCCTGTATGGTATCTACTTCTCTGAAGTCCAGGCCCTCACGAAGGGACTTTGGCTGACAAAGTTCACAGATGATTGCAAGTTGGGAGCTATTATTAACTCCCCAAGTGATGTTGACATCCTACAGAAAGGCTTCAATAAGACCAACGACTGATGTCAGAACCATGGCCTTAAGCTCAATGCCAAAAAATGTTTCTTCATCCCCTTTGGGAAAAACCTGGTTCCCTTGAATTACCACATTGATGGTAGTCCACTGAACATAGAAGGCGTTATAAGAGATCTGGGAACACAGGTTGACAGCAACCTCTCTTTTGACCACCACGTTGCCACTATGGTCAGAAAGTCCTTCTATGTGGCACATCTCATTGCTAAGGGTTTTGCATCCAGGAAGAAAGAGGTCATTGTCTCCCTCTACTCTTCCCTCATTAGGTCAATCATTGAGTACAATGCCCCATTTGACATTCACCTCACTAGACACCTGCAACAACTGGAGAGGCTACAAAAGTATCTCACAAAGAGGATCCTAGGCCTTAAACACTTGTCCTATATGGACAGACTCAAAAAACTCCAACTATACTATGTCTCATATCACCTACTTAGAGGTGATCTCTGCTTGACTTACAAAGCCATGTCTGACCCAGCTCTGTTAGAAATGCTACATCTAAAGAAATCCCAATCCCTCCGCACCACACACTCCATAGACCTCAACCTTATTACCAAAATCAACACAACATGCTGGAGGGACAGGTTCATAACCCAGAGACTGCCCATACTATGGAATAGACTTCCCATACATGTCAAGCAGAACATCTCACTGGCCCTCTTCAAGAGAAATCTTGATGAGTGGATGGGAAATAGAACATTCACCCCAGGGATCACTCCAGTGGCTCTACTCGACAGAGGCACTAGGAACTAAGGTTGGGTGGCATGATTTTTTTTTTAAATTTATTTTACATTTGTTAACCGGGATAGTCCAATTGGACAAGGTTCATTTACAGCAGAAGGTAGGGTAATGATGCCAGGGTAATCCTATGGGCTAGGCTTGTAAAGGCTCCAGGGCCATTAGCCTAGTACACACCTATGAACCTATGAACCTATGTCAAGAATCTCAATGGCAACACTCAGATCTGCTCTGAGTTACAGCACAATGGCACTAAAATATACAGAACCAACTGATATTGCCAGCATCCTGGCAGATAGGTTTAGTGCTAACTTTACCCCCCTCTCACCCCCTAAAAGGTCCCATCTCTATACCAGAAGAATGCAACGTTCCTGTAATAACAGCTGCACAGGTAAAAAAAAACACACTCTCCAAAGCCAAGAACACGGCATCCATGGGACCTGACAACATCCCAGGCTGCATTCTACATGAACTACAGAATGAACTGGCACCCCACCTAAGTACCATGTTCAATCATAGCCTCACCTCAGGCTTTGTGCCACTGAATGGCACACAGCAACGGTTATCCCACTCCACAAAGGGGGATCCTCCACAGACCACAGGAACTACCACCCCATTAGCCTGATGAGCCTGGTCTGCAAGACCATGGAAAGTATCATCATGGAACTTATAAACAAAGACATTCGTAATCTCCAAACTCTGGACCCCACCCAGTTCGGGTTAGTAAAAGACAGATCATGTCTCCTAAACCTGACAGACTTCTTTGAAGCAGTCACCAAAGCTGTAGATGAGGGTAAGGTGGTTCACACAGCCTATCTATATCTTGCCAAAGCTTTCAACACCATCCCCCACTCTGGAATTATAGATAAACTCACTAAACTAGGTATAAATCCCTATGCCACAAGATGGGTTGCCAACTGGCTCATTGGCAGAACCCACACTGTGAAAGTAGCAGACTCCAAATCCGACTACAGACCAGTGACAAGTGGAGTATCTCAGGGTTCAGTCCCGGGTCCTACTTTGTTTGGTATCTACTTCTCTGAAGTACAGGGTAACACATAAGGTCTTTGGCTAATGAAGTTCACAGATGACTGCAAACTAAGAGCCATAATCGAAACTCCTAACGATGTGGACATCCTACAAAAGGGCCACACTGAGACAGATGCCTGGTGTCAAACCCATGGCCTCAAGCTCAATGCCAAAAAGTGTATTGTTATCCTTTTGGTAAAAACTCATGAACTACCACATAGGCGGTAGTGTACTCAACACCGAAAGTGTGAAAAGAGACCTTGGGACACAGGTGGACAGTAGTCTTTCCTTTGATAATCACATCGCTACAGTAGTCAGGAAATCCTTCTATGTGGTGCACCACATCACAAAAAGATTCTCATCCAGGAAAAGAGAGGTAGTTGTTCCCCTCTACTCATCACTCATTAGCCCTATTATAGAGTACAACTCCCCTTTTGGTATGTACCTCACAAGACATCTAGAACAACTGGAAAGGCTGCAGAAATACTTCACAAAGAGGATTACTGGCCTCAAACAGATGGCCTACACAGACTGTCTCAAAAAAATTCAACTTTACTCCATTGCATATAACATACAAAGCTATGTCAAACCCAGAGCTGTTGGACATGCTCCACTTAAATAAATCCCAATCCCTTCGAGCTACATGCTCTAGGGACCTAAACCTTGTCACCACAATAAACAGGACATGCTGGAGGAATAGATTCCTATCCCAGAGACTTCCCATACTCTGGAACAAATTACCTATCTTTATCAAACAAAGCTCCTCATTAGCACTCTTCAAGAAAAATCTTGATAATTGGATGGGAAATAGGAAATTTACCCGGGGGATCACTTCTGTGGCTCTGCTTGACAGTTGCACAGGAAAATAATTTTCTTGGGTGGCGAAAGGCAGGGTACCTTTTTGGCTAGACTTATATAGGTCTTAGGGCCAATACTCTAGTATCTGCCTATGAATCTACCTATGAACCTATGAGAAGGATCTGAAACAGATCAGAATTGAATATCTAAAAAGTCTGTTATCTCAGTAATGAGCTGGTAGATCTGGAAGCTTTTTTTCACAGAATATGTAACACATCAGTAAGAAACACATTTGTAAGAGGCACTGTGTGACAGTAAATTATACTTTTACTGAGGCCTCTCAAAATGAGCCTTTTTCTATTCTTCCATTCTAAGTGACTGGAACTGTCATGTGACAGTCCAGCTATGGGCACTGTATTCTCAGAAACAGTAGACCCACAGTGTATTTTGGGTAAGCTTTTTCTTTAGAAGAAAACAAACTCTCATCAAGATGTTTGCCTCCAGGAGGGCACTCAGGGGTACAAACAGAATAAAATTAGTAGTAGACAGGTGAAATCCTTGGTTACAGCCAGGGTGTCCCACAGGGCTCTGTCCATGGCCCTTACTTGTTTAGATTGTATCTTTCAGACCTAATTTTTTCATCTGAGGTATTCTACAGTTTATATGCAGATTACCTTAAATTGGGTAAACTGAATACATGTGTTACAGATAAGGCATATCTGCAAAATAACTTGACTAAGCTGACCATTTGGGCACAGGAGAATAATATGTTGATAAATACATCAAAAACTAAGCATATGAGATTTGGGAGACATAAACTGAAAGGTGAATATTTAATACAGCACACAGTGATTGAAACTGTAGACTCATTTAAGGACCTGGGTATATGGGTAGAATCAGCTCTGAGTTTTTCTAATCATGCCAACCAATTGGCTAATGATAGTTATAGAACTATAGGTTGTATAAAATGATTTATAAAGTCTAGGAAATCAAAAATGATGAAGTCATTGTTAGTTACAGCAGACCCAAACTTGAGTATGGAATAACAATATGGAAACCCTACAATTAAACTAACATGAGTAAACTGGAAAGAATACAGCGGAAATATACTAAGGGCATCCACGGATGTGAAAATTTCACTTATTATGAAAGACTAAAATATCTGAACTTGTACAGTGTATCTTACATATATCTAAGACAAGATCTTATTCAGGTATATAGGGCATTTAGAGATAACTACCTCTGGGAATGTTTGGGGTTATCAAAAAGTACTAGAGAATCATCAGACAACCTATGTAGAAGATTCTATATGAATGAAAAGTGTACTAATTGGTTCTCTGACAGAGTAGTTGATGCATGGAACAGACTACCAAATTACATGAAAGCAAGTACTAGTTTAGATATTTTTAAGAACAGCCTGGACACTTACTATGGGAACAAATGTTTTAGTATATTGGCACAGTAGAAGGAATTACTGCCCATGCTTGAGCCGAACTTGGCTTTGTATTAGTGAAGTACCTTGCAGCCTGGGCATGTCTGTAATGATTTACAGGGAAATCAGGTGTAGAAACAACCAATGACTGACATGCATGCTGATTTTCATTGCCATCATGCATGCATTGGTTGTGCCTGTTGCTTATTGATACAGTTTAATGGCATTGAAGGCAGGAAATGACCAAGTACAATTAGAGACTGCATTACACACTGCAGTATTTCTTCAAAGTATACTTTATTAAGACACGATTTTCACTGTTAATTAAGCAAGAACATCACATGTCTTAATAAACTATAACTTAAAGAAATCCTGTAGTATGTCATACAGTGTGTATTCAGAAGGTGTTCCGTTTGCGATGAAAGGAAACCAAGAAGTGCAATTACAGACTGCATTACATACTGCATGATTTTAGGTTTTGTATTAATGAAGTACCTCACAGGATGCGATAATTAAATTGCACTTGTTACTATGTAGCATTGTAGGTTTGAATCCATCTCAGTGACAGTAGCTTGTGCTTTAATGTCAGGGTGTCCACACTTTAAAAAAGCATAAGAACACACATAAAAGCATTGGGACGTACTTTACCCAGTTTTATGTGTAAGAGTGAGATTGTGTGTACTACCCGCATTTATTAATATTTTACAGAGCTACACCCATATTTGGAAAATGAAGAGTTGCATGCTAGAGTGTCTTGCATTCACATCACAAGCCACTGGTAGAGTTGTCACCTTTACATGTTTCAAAAATGACAGATTTTCTTACAGAAAACTTACATCTTGCATTATTTACAGGAGCGTAACTATCAGAACATTTTCAATTTCCATGTTTATTTTTTTAAAATCAAATGCTGAACAAGTTACTCAACACCAAACATGCAATTGTTAAAAATGCTGCACTGCTGAGAATCAGTGTCCCTGGTATGGTGCAGTGATATATAGCAACATTATTGGTTCACAGAACACTTTCTGTACTAGCCCTGATAACTGGTGGTGGTGGGGGGACACCTAAACAAACTATGTGAATCCAATACCCCTTGCCCCCCTCTACAAAGATTATTACAGAAAAAATATCTTTAGGTAATTTACTGCTATTAGAGAATATGCTTACATTGCAAAGAATCTGGCTCATAACATATTATATTCATACAGGGTAAATTCCCAAGTTAGTGTTCTTAACAAGACTCTTGTCATCTTCAAATTCAGGCAGCAATGGTGCACCACATCACTTTACAATAACATAAATACTCACAAAATAGACAAGACATTTTCTACAAAATCATTTTCTCCATCCACAAACCTTAATTACACTATACGCCAAACCAGCATTTATTAACAAACTGTAGTTTAAGCTTTTTCTACCTCACAGAGCAGAAACAAAGAAGTTTTGGTCAATTTTATGAGAAAGTATAAATAGGAGTAATAACATTTCTCTATATTTTACTAGAAGGAAGGCATTCAGATGGAAGGGACATGTTCTTTGGTCAAAGGCAAGGAGATGTCTGTCAAATATTTCTGTTTTCTACAGCGAGCAGTGTATAGAAACTTTCAAGCATTTCATCGCACCACAGAGAGATCAATATTTATTGGTCGTGTCGTGGTTTGGTTCCTGGTTCGAGATTGTTTGTCTAAACCATGGAGGAAGATAGCTCCCCTGACAACATCAAGGTACTTTTGCATCAGATTCGTGAGCAACTTCGTGAACACTCAGTGCAGATCAAAACCTTGACTGAGAATATTGCTCTTGTTCCTGTTTCCTCTATGGACAATAGCCTGGGTTTGCCTCTTACTCAAGCTACCCCAGTTGAAAATAATTCAAACAGCTCTAATAAAGAGGCTCCCTTGGTTAACACACATGGGAGACCAAATAACGAAAGTAATGCGATATCTACAGTAAGTAAGACTTCTTTTACTAATTACAGAGAACGTTGGGCTACCAATAATTACAATTTTCAACAGAATGGTAGTCCTAAATTTTCCTCCAAGCGAGGAATAACAAATAAATCCATGGCTGATTCATTGAAAGAATTTGAGAAAAAATTATTCAAATTAAAAAAAACCCAGTTAGAAAACAGTTATTTGGATCGGAATATAAAGTTGGGCTTAGTCCCAAAAGGATTGCGTTTATGGAGGTACCCGAATGGGTCGGAAAACAACCAAGATATGCTTAAAGAACTACACCAACTTTTTGACAAAACTGGTGTTTGTATTATGGAACTGATGGTTAAATACAACAATGTTAAGATTGATACTTTATTAAATGAACTGGACTCTATTAATTCACACATTACACAGGATCTCATATTTGAACAGTATTTCACCAATTATGTTAACATCATCCAAGATGTGGACAATTGTTGTGATATAATTTTCCAAAAAAAACTAGTCAAGTTGCAACGAGACGTTCATATGTATGAAAAAGGTCATGTGTATCCCTTTAATGAGAAACGTAGAACGAATTGTGAGACTAACGCTGAATATAATGCTGGCAACGTTGTAACAACCAATGAACGTAGCCACATTACTGAAGAGGAAGTGACATATAATGAGAGTACCATAAATTCTTCTGATGTTCAAGGCGTGGACCCCCTAAGTGATGAACTTCGTCGGTCCAAAAGAATAAGGCAGCAGGGTCCAGCACGAGACGACAGTGAGGTTTTTCGTCTGGGACCGAGAGCCAAAACCAAATTTCAATCCTTAAATCAAGACCGGAATTGGCCAAGAGCAACGCGAAGGTAAACAAAAAGGTTTACAGCTTACATAGCGCTGCCTGCACTGACCTCGACTGTTTCATTTGTTTAAATATTAGAGAAGTCTTACACCCGCAATACACTGTCAGCTGTTGTATGTGTAATATTCAAGACAAAGCGACTCATAGTGCGGATACTAATGTCGAAATTATGGTCAGTAGACAGCGACAGATAAATGACACTTCTATTTCTGTTACAAATGATGACAATTATGTTGAACGTTTAGTGGACTTAAATGAAACGTTTTTTACACATGAAGAAACTGTCTTAATATCAAGTAATGTTTTTGATAATACTACCAACGAACATACATTGGTGCCAGTTACTGCTAATGTTAACAATATGGATGAGAGTATGAGTGAATTTTTAAGGTGGTTGGAAGGTCAAGACAGCATTAATGTATGTGATTATAGTAACAATGCTAGCTCAAGTTTCAATGAACACTTTCCTCCCCAAAATGATTTTGGGACCGATGTAGTTTGTTATACATCTAATATACATGACACTGACACTTTGTTAGATATTACAACACACAGCATTATGGATTTGAATAACAGTAATGAGGGTAATTTTATAGATTTGGATACACATAATATATTCATAAATGGTTGTAACATATTAAGAGGATGTGGTTCTCATTTAAATAGTGTTACTGATACAGACTTCTGTATGAGACCAAATGAATTGACATTTATTGACCCAATGACAACAGACAGCCATAATGTGAGTGTGAATAATTCATCATTGTCTTGTTCTAATATTATTACATCTGAGTTGGGTCCTATTAGTAAACCTAAGATTATTTGCAACAAAGCTAATGATTACAAACTATATAACTATTCTGGTTTGGTTCTTGAGACACAACATGTCGAAACATTATCTAAGGGTTTTAATTTTGTACCCTGTAGAAATGCTAACATAGTAGACATCATGTTTGACCTCAAACTCTTTGTTCGTAAGCTAAATCTGGCGGCTTATTTTGGTTTTAGTGACAACAGAAATGGCACTATTCAATTGCAAAGACCTAGTATATTTAATCCACCTTATATTAAAATCACTGAATTATTTGAAAATATGTGCGAATTTGACATTAGGGATTTTTTTCTAAATAAACAGTACAGTCATTTTTATAATATGACACATGAAGACATCAAGAATATAGAATTTCTATGTAATATCAAAACAATTCGCATCATGAAGCCCGATAAGGGCAATGGAGTGGTTATAGTGGATAAATGTGATTATGTGTCCGAAATGTTTAATATGCTTAATGAAGATAATTACATTGAGGTCAGTAAACATGAAATTAATATGGCTTATCAAAAGACAGATTTGATGTTAGAAGACATGTTATTTCAGGGTAATATTAGTGAAACTGACTTTGATTATATGAATAACAATTTTCCTTTGGTCAGTGGAATATTTGGGATACCTAAAATCCATAAAGGCCTTGATAACGTTCAGTTTAGACCAATAGTTGACGGAAAAAGAAGTAAGGTGGCTTTTATAAGCAAATATGTGGACAACAAAATGAAGCCAGGATTGAAAAGCTTTTCTTATATTACGAAAGACTCTTGGCACTTTTTGGAGAAAGTAAAGAAAGTTGATTTCCAAGAGAATTGTTACTTTGTGACGATTGATGTAGTTAATTTATTTACATCTATTCCCCATGATGTTGGTTTAACATGGTTGGGAGAACAATTGTACGCCATAGGGAAGTTCGATCAGGATGATATTAATACTTGGGTGATGTTAATGGAATTGGTCTTACATAATAACTTTTTGTTTTTTGAAGAACGTTATTTCAAACAAAATACAGGTGTTGCTATGGGGGCCGCTTGTGGCCCCACTTATGCCAATTACGTAATGGCCTTTTGGGAGAACAATTATGTTTTCAACAGTGAATATCGTCCATTTATTAAATTTTACACACGGTTTTTGGACAATATTTTTATAATTTGGCAAGGTGAAAGGTTAGCATTAGAGGCCTTTATGAATTATATTAATCAAACTGCTTGGTTTTTAAAATTTACTTATAATATACAAAAAGACAAAGTAACATATTTGGATGTGAGTTTAGCATTTGTTCAAGAAAAGGGATGCCTGGTTTCAAACATATATAGAAAATCCACATTTTCCAATTCATATCTTCATTATGATAGTTGGCACCCCAAACACCAAAAAAGAGCTATTGTCAAGGGACAAATGGTGAGAGTGGCCCGCATGGTGAGCGAAATGTCTGATTTTGTAAATGAATTGGAATTTATAGCACAATTATTTTTTAATAGGGGTTACCCCAGAATTTTATGTGATGAAATCATGAATGAAATACTCTTTAAAAGAGATAAGGGCATTATTCTACCGATTCTTAAAAATAATGTGGAACTTTTTAGTGCACAATGGAACAAAACAGTGATGATTTTATATCAAAGGGGAATTTTTTGTTTGTTTTGACCTACAATGCAGATGCTGAATTTGTTAGAAGTATTATAGAAAAGAATTGGGAATCCTTTTGTAGGTTAAAGGATTTTCAGGAATTTGCTGCTCGTCAAATTAAATTCATTTTTCGTAGAGATATAACATTTAAAAAGATGTTTGAAACATGTACATTAAACAATGGTTCCAACAATAATAAGACTAAAGGAAATTTTAAATGTGGAAGATGCTTGACGTGTAGGCATATTATGACGACTGGCAAGAGATTGGTTATTAACAACATACCTATTAACATTATGGGACACTTTGATTGTTATTCTGTTAATGTGGTATATATTGTCAGATGTCAGTCATGCACTGCCTTTTATGTTGGAAAGACATGTAGGGCTTTTAGAGAAAAATAAAGGAACACATATTGGATATCCAACATAAAAAACCTTCAAATGCCTTGGCAAGGCATATTATAACGCATAATGATCATCATTTTAAGTTTTGTATTATACAACAACTAGAAAAAGATCCACAAGGTAGAGTCACTGAATTTCATTTAGATGTTTGTGAAATTAAATGGCAATTTAAACTAAATGCACACTCACATCCAGGGTTAAATGAGTTTGTGTCAATCAAGCCATTCTTGACATTAAGGCATATTTTGGGATAAACACACCTATAAGGATAATACAAATAAAATCAATCAATATACTATATGGTATATTATTAAATTAAACCTTTTTTTAATATTTGTACATTATCAGTACCATAACTACAATACAAATACATTTTAATTTTAACAAATATATTTTATTTAAGTATTTAATGTATTTGATATGTTATGTATATACATAGTTAATTATAATAAGTTATTTGATTATACACAACACAAGTTAGTTACTATTTTAGGTGGGGTAGTTTTTTGTGATACTTATGTGTTTTTAACAAAGTATTTTTTAACTATGATTATTTTTAACAATACATTAATTGTCAATTTATTTGAAGTGATAATTGTTGTAATTAGTGAGTCATTATTGATTGTGGTTATATACTGGTTCAACACACTCTGAAGAAGTCATTTGACGAAACCTAGGTCAGTTGTGGAGAACCAGTTTTCTCATTTTTGTCTTTCCAGTTGGTGAAGCTTGTGCAGTAAAGTACTGTGGTGGTTGAGCTTCAGACTCCGTGGATTTTCTTAGAGATCAATATTCATGTCACAACACTTTAGTAGTTTAACCGCACCATCAGGAAATTTTGGGGTAAAGGCATGGTTTGGGCGGGCTTGTTACTGTGCATCCTGTGAGATACTTCACTAATACCAAGACCCAAACTTAAGGAAAAGTTAAAAAATATGTTTTTTAATTTATTTCCCATAGTGGTCCTTTAAGAGCAATAAAAGCATTTAACTCATTCCTTTAACCAAGTCCCCCTTCACTCTCAACACCATAGTGTAAACTGAGATTATGCTACATTAGAACTGAAACTAAAAAGTTAGCGACAAATTAAAATATATAATATGAAAACAGCTTATTAAGTTTAACCTACTAATCCAAACTATATTAAGAAACTAACTCACTAACAAAATGACTAATTAACAAAAAGATCTGCCACTAGACATCTATCAGAATAAATATTAGTAACTTATAAACTAAAACACTTTTAACAAAGATCACTTTCATACCAAATAAATACTTCCCCCAGGATTCATGAAGCTCGATGCATGGACGACATTAGTCTTGTGCCAACCATGCGGCGTAGAGATGGCGCAGCAGCACCACATGCATAGTAATGAAGGCTCACAGCTGTAACGGCCACGTGCATAGGAAACGTGCATGAGTGCAGGGGTGTGTCCACGTGCTGCACGTAGGTGTGAACATGTTGGCTGCATACATGCAACCTAATATGCTGACTAGTACAGCCTGCCTCTAATAGTAATCACTCCTGTCAGTGTCCATGGATACTGAAATGTATGCAAAGTATACAAGACAGTTTTGCGAACACCAAAATAAAAAGTAAACACAAAGGCACGTAGTTGAATATTGAGTCCCCGTCCCTCGAACAAATGATATTTAAAACCTCGTGCCCGTATTCCATGGTAGTGACGATAGTTATACCAAGTGGAAACAAAACGCATCATGTTAGCATGCTGCCAACTGCTAAGCCTAGCCCAATGGTTAGGGTTACCACCTGTCCTACATTGTGAGGGACAGTCCCCCCTAGGCAGTTGTGTCCATACCAAAACCATTATAAATGTCAAATGTCCTGCGATTGTAGGACATAATTATGTCCCATATGTTATGTAATAGTCCCATACAATACTTATTTCCATATATAAAATACCTAAATGTTACAAGAAACAGAATAAGCAAGTAAACGAAACAGAATAAGCAACTACATCGCTACAACAATAAGTACCATCCTTTGTATTGACCATGGGTATGTGTTGGCCTGTAAACTCTGATGTGTGTCCCGAAAATGTCCCATCCTGGTCATATGAAAAGGTGGCAACCCTACCAATGGTCAGAGCATTCGCCCAATATCTGCCCAATCGTGGTCCAAGTCGTCCTTGTCAGGATGGCTCATAGATGAACGGGTATTACCCGGTTCTACCTACCATGTCATGAAAGATATGTATTTGCGTGTACCTCTGTTCGTGAAGCACAGCATGTGGATGATCAGAAATGCTAGGGTAGTCCTCACAACCATATTGGTACCAGAGATATGTAGTGTACGCAATGTGTTCTGTTGACTGTGCCATGGGCCATCAACTAGAGAAGAGATGGATGGTGTCTGTAGAATATGGGGGTGGGCGGTGACAGGTAATGTAATAATTCACCAAGGGGAGACTGGGTTGGATGCACAATAGGTAAACTGGAGGTGTACGAGGGAGCAGTGGGTGAATCAGGAAGATAACCAAAGAACAAATATTCACATCTGCAATACAATCCCACAAACATATCAACATTAAAAAGCGCAATACACATGTACAGAAACGTTATTGGCACATACATACATAATGGCCTGACCTGAACTGAGCCATCCAACCCCAACACACCTGGATTCATAATTGAATGCCCATCATCCCCTTCACAGCACACCACCCCCCCTTCCTGAAAGTCCACAAAAACCACCCATACTTGGGCTGCTAGATAGGCGCAGCCATATCTGCACATAGTGACCCCCTACCCATATCCAGTAGGCAGTCTCACCCTTGGCAGTCTCAGGATTGCAAACTATGTATCCCTTGCATGTATAACCCTACCTTATTGCCGTAAAGCCAAAGAAGGTCATCAGTCCCCACAATTTTTGGATATCCCTCATGG
>NC_056735.1:100467648-100668545 GCF_019279795.1 Protopterus annectens
GATTGGAAGTTGTAAGGCCATAGCCAGCATGTTTTTAGGTGCGCTTTTAGTAAAGTTTTTAAGTGGGTGCATGATGGTACAGAGGTAATTGTGGGTGGGAGGGAGTTCCATAATTTGGCTATGGCGCAAGAGAATAGTGCTTCACCAGCAGAGTTATTGGCTTTAGTGATCTGCAGGTGATTTTTGTTGCTGGATCTTAGCGGTCTGGTGGTGCAATAGGGCTGGAGTAGATTCTGGAGGGATGGTACATTTAGTGGATGGCTTGCCAGTTTGTGGGCGAGTGAGAGTTGATACCATTGAATGAGGTGAGGGAGTTCAAGCCAGCCCAGTTCAGCAAGTGAGAGACAGTGGTGACTACAGTAGGATGCCCTGTGGTGAATTTGGTGATTTTGTTGTAGCAGGTCTCTAGCTTGTTTAGATCGCATTGCCTTAGGTTGGTATATATTGGAGAGGCATAAAGTAGGGTGGAGATAAGGTGGGAATTTGCTATAGAAATCTTTGCTGCTTTGGTGAGAAGTTGCTTATTTCTGTATAATGCTCCTAGTTTTTTGTGGACATTTTTTATGGTCATGGATATGTGAATGTCAAATTTTAGTTTATTGTATATTTCCACTCCTAGCAATTTGGTGTGTTCAGTTGGGTATATAGTGATGTTGTCTTTTGCTGTGATGTTAAAGTGAGTTGTTTTGAATATGTTTGGTGGGTTGGAAGATGAGTAGTTTATATTTGTTTGGGTTGAGTATTAATTGGGCATCGGATAACCAAGTTTCAAAAGAGGAAAAGGCTTCCTGTGTGACTTTTTGCAGTTTGAGTAGGGAATGGGCTGAGCAGATGATGGTTGAGTCATCTGCGTATTGTATGAGTGTGCCATGTTTGGTGGCAGAGGCTAGATTATTGGTGAAAACAGAGAAGAGTAGGGGGTCCAAGGACGGATCCTTGGGGAACCCCCGTGGAGACAGGTAGTTGGGGAGATATGTCATTCTGCCATACAATGGATTGTTGGTGGTCAGACGGGTAACTCTGAAACCAGTTGGTGACTGATTGAGAGAAGGATAGGTTATTGAGGACAGAGATGAGTTGTTTGTATGGGACCATGACAATTGCTTTAGATAGGTCTAGGAAAGCAGCAGAGGAGGGATAGCCATTGTTATTGTGCTGAAGGATAGTGTTAGTAAAGGAGAGTAAGGCAGTGGTGGTGCTATGGTTTGGTCAGAAACCATGCTGAGTATTGGAAAGGAGGTTGTTAGTAAGGAGGTAGTGTGAGACCTAAGAGTGTATGTATCTCTCTTTTATTTTGGAGAGTGGGGAGAGAATAGCTATGGGGCGGTAATTGGTTTGTTCTGTGAAGGGGCTGCCTTTGTGGAGGGAATAATATGTGATACTTTCCATAGTGTAGGAACGTAACTTTCTGACAGAGATTAGTTAATCAAGATGAATACTGGGTAGGCCAGATCATTAGCTGCGATTTGTAGGTATTCACTTGGGAGGTTGTCTGCTGCTAATTTGGTGGGCTTAAGTTTAGTTAAGAGTTTTTTTACGTTGGAGGTAGGTACAGGAGAAAAAGAGAAGGCAGTAGGGAGATTACTAGTTGAAGGTGTGGGTTGGAGGGGAGGGGGGATTGTGTTGTTTAGCTAGTGATAGTATGGTTTGTGTGAAGTGTGTGTTGAATGAGGTAGCAATATTTTCGGAGAAGTGAGGGATGTAAGGAGGAGGGGTACTGACTTTACCTGTGTAGAGGATGGAGTTTATGGAGGACCAGAATTGTTTGGGGCTGTGTTGGGAGGAGTTTAGGGCAGACTGGTAGTATTGGAATATGTCCTGTTTTATTAGCTTTTTGACTCTATTGCGTAGTTGTAGGAATTTCTGTCTAGTTGAGAGGGTTTTGGTTTTGCACCAGTGCTCCTAGGCTTTATCCCTGTTTTTCATTTCTGAGTTAGTGGTTTTCATTAGCCATGGGGAGGGTTGTGCTTTGGTTCTGGAAAGTCTTATGGGGACATGGTAATTAAGGATGCTCAGGAAGGTAGTATTAAAAAATTCAACTGCATCATCAAGACTGTGGTACTTTAGAGGATGCCAGTTACATTCTTTGAGGGATGAGATGAATGTGAGTGGGTTAAAGTTTAGTATTTTATGTATTTGACGGTAGATGACATGTTTAGCTTGGTATAGGTATTTTTTGAGTAGGAATGTTGGGGAGTGATCACTGAGGCTATCTTATAAGCAGCCTGTTATATATGACTGGGGTCTTTTACTGACTAGTACCCAATCCAGGGTAGTGTGCTTGCTGGAGTTTTTATTTATCCTGGTTGGTGACTGGACTAGTTGGGTGAAGCCATGAAGGTTTACATGATGGGTTGGATGGTTGCCAGAACAGGATTGCTAGTCAATATTGAATTCACCTAAAATTCTAGTTTCTTGGGGGAGATAGTGGGTAGACCTGCTGTGGCCATTTTGAGGTATGGTGTCGGGCAGGACCTGCCCAAGCTCAGAATACATGCTTGTAGCCATTGATGAGGTATGGTGTCAGCATTACCTGCCTGAGCCCAGAATACATGCTTGTGGCCATGTTAAGGTAAGGGGTCAGACAGTACCTGCCCCAGCCCAGAATACATGCTTTTAGGCATTGATGAGGTATGGTGTCGGGCAGCACCTGCCTGCACCCAGAATACATGCTGTGGCTGTGTAGAGGTATGGCATCAGACAGTACCTGCCTGAGCACAGAATCCATGCTGTAAGCATGTTGAAGTATGGTGTTAGGCAGTATCTGCATGAGCCCAGAATACATGCTTGTGGCCATGTTGAGGTATGGAGTTGGGCAGTACCTGCCTAAGCCCAGAATACATGCTTGGAGCCTTGTTAAGGTATGGTGTTGGGCAGTACTTGCCTGAGCCCAGAATACATGGTGTGGCCATGTTGAGGTATGGTGTCAGGCAGTACCTGCCTGAGCCCGGAATAAATGCATGTGGCCGTGTTGAGGTATAATGTCAGGCAGCATCTGCCTGAGCCCAGAATACATGCTTGTGGCCATGTTAAGGTAAGTGGTTGGGCAGTACCTGCCTGAGCCCAGAATACATGCTGTGGCCATGTTGAGGTATGGTGCTGGGCAGTACCTACCTGAGCCCAGAATACATGATTGTGGCCATGTTGAGAGATGGTGTCAGGCAGTAGCTGCCTGAGCCCAGAATATATGTTTGTGGCCATGTTAATGTATGGTGTCAGACAGTACCTGCCTGAGCCCAGAATACATACTGTGGCCATGTTGAGGTATAGTGTTGGGTAGTACTTGCCTGAGCCTAGAATACATGCTTGTGGCCATGTTGCGGTATGGTGTTAGGCAGTACCTGCCTGAACCGAGAATACATGCTGTGGCCATGTTGAGGTATGGTGTTGGGCAGTACCTGGCTGTGTCCAAAATACATGCTGTGGCCATGCTGAGGTATGGTGTCAGGCAGTACCTGTCCAAGCTCAGAATACATGCTGTGGCCATGTTGAGGTATGGTGTTGGGCAGCACCTGCCTGAGCCCCGAATGCATGCTGTAGCCATGTTGAGGTATGGTGTCAGGCAGTGCCTTCCTGAGCCAAGAATACATTTATTTATTTATTTATTAACATTTATTGACCAGGAGTGTCCGACTGGACGAAGGTCCATTTTCAGTGGAGGCCCAGGGAGAAAAGATTCACAGTTAAAATAAACAGACAGTAGTTACATTGGATTACATAGCGATTAACAATTTGATTAACATAGCAATTTATTACAAACATATTTACAGATGAAGAACATAGTACATCAGTAGACAACTGTAATCTTTATCTGCGAAGTACATAACAGACATTAACAAATGTTACAATAAGAAGTTCCTGCTGTATAATAAGTACTAGGCTTATGAGCATCCAAACTTGCTATAATCAAGGTAGTTAGTGGGGTGGAAAGAAAGGAAGTGGTTGGATGGGGTGGGTGATATTAGAGTGGAAGTTGTAAGGGCATAGCCTTAATGTTTTTAGGTGCGCTTTTAGTTTTTAAGTGGGTGCATGATGGTACAGAGGTAATTGTGGATGGGAGGGAGTTTTATAATTTGGCTATGGCGCAAGAGAACAGTGCTTCACCAGCAGAGTTATTGGCTTTAGTGATCTGCAAGTGATTTTTGTTGCTGGATCTTAGTGGTCTGGTGGTGCAATAGGGCTGAAGTAGATTCTGGAGGGATGGGACATTTAGTGGATGGTTTACTAGTTTGTGGGTGAGTGAGAGTTGATACCACTGAATAAAGTGAGGGAGTTCAAGCCAGCCCAGTTCAGCAAGTGAGAGACAGTGGTGACTATGGTAGGATGCCCCTGTGGCGAATTTGGCAATTTTGTTGTAACGGGTCTCTATACTGGAGAGGCATAAAGTAGGGTGAAGATATGGTGGGAATTTGCTATTGAAATCTTTGCTGCTTTGGTGAGAAGTTGCTTATTTCTGTATAATGCTCCTAGTTTTTTGTGGACTTTTTTTATGGTCATGGATATGTGAATGTCAAATTTTAGTTTATTGTCTATTTCCACTCCTAGCAATTTGGTCTGTTCAGTTGGGTATATAGTGATGTTGTCTTTTGCTGTGATGTTAAAGTGAGAGTTGTTTTGAGTATGTTTGGTGGGTTGGAAGATGAGTAGTTTAGTTTTGTTTGGGTTGGGTATTAATTGGGCATCGGATAACCAACTTTCAACAGAGGAAAAGGCTTCCTGTGTGACTTTTTGCAGTTTGAGTAGGGACTGGGCTGAGCAGATGATGGTTGAGTCATCTGCGTATTGTATGAGTGTGCTGTGTTTGGTGGCAGAGGCTAGATTATTGGTGAAAACAGAGAAGAGTAGGGGTCCAAGGATGGATCCTTGGGGAACCCCTATGGAGACAGGTAGTTGGGGAGATATGTCATTCTGCCATACAATGGATTGTTGGCGGTCAGACGGGTAACTCTGAAACCAGTTGGTGACTGATTGTGAGAAGGATAGGTTATTGAGGACAGAGATGAGCTGTTTGTGTGGGACCATGTCAATTGCTTTAGATAGGTGTAGGAAAGTAGCAGAGGAGGGATAGCCATTGTTTTTATGCTGAAGGATAGTGTTAGTAAAGGAGAGTAAGGCAGTGGTGGTGCTATGGTTTGGTCAGAAACCATGCTGAGTATTGGAAAGGAGGTTGTCAGTAAGGAGGTAGTCTGAGACCTGAGACTGTATGCATCTCTCTAGTATTTTGGAGAGTGGAGAGAGAGAATAGCTATGGGGCGGTAATTGGTTTGTTCTGTGAAGGGGCCGCCTTTGTGGAGGGAATAATATGTGATACTTTCCATAGTGTAGGAAAGTAACTTTCTGACAGAGATCAGTTAATCAAGATGAATACTGGGTAGGCCAGAGCATCAGTTGTGATTTGTAGGTATTCACTTGGGAGGTTATCTGCTGCTAATTTGGTGCGCTTAAGTTAAGTTAAGAGTTTTTTTTATGTCGGCGGTAGGTAGAGGACAAAAAAGAGAAGGCAGTGGGGAGATTACTAGTTGAAGGTGTGGAGGGGAGGGGGGTTGTGTTGTTTAGCTAGTGATAGTATGGTTTGTGTGAAGTGTGTGTTGAATGAGGTAGCAATATTTTTGGAGGAGTGAGGGATGTTAGGAGGAGGGGTACTGACTTCACCTGGGTGGAGGATGGAGTTTATGGAGGACCAGAATTGTTTGGGGCTGTGTTGGGAGGAGTTTAGGGCAGACTGGTAGTATTGGAATGTGTCCTGTTTTATTAGCTTTTTGACTCTATTGCGTAGTTCTAGGAATGCCTGTCTATTTGAGGGGGTTTTGGTTTTGTGCCAGTGCTCCCAGGCTTTATCCCTGTTTTTCATTTCTGACTTAGTGGTTTTCATTAGCCATGGAGAGGGTTCTGCTTTGATTCTGGAAAGTCTTATGGGGGCATGGTAATTAAGGATGCTCAGGAAGGTAGTATTAAAAAAATCCAACTGCATCATCAAGACTGAGGTACTTTAGAGAATGCCAGTTACATTCTTTGAGGGATGAGTTGAATGTGAGTGGGTTAAAGTTTAGTTTTTTTACGTATTTGATGGTAGATGACAGGTTTAGATTGGTATAGGTATTTTTTAGTAGGAATGTTGGGGAGTAATCACTGAGGCTATCTATAAGCAGCCTGTCATATATGACTGGGGGCTCTTACTGACTAGTACCCAGTCCATGGTAGTTTGCTTGCTGGAGTTTTTATTTATCCTGGTTAGCGACTGGACTTGTTGGCTGAAGGCATGAAGGCTTACATGATGGGTTGGATGGTTGCCAGGACAGGATTGCCAGTCAATATTGAAATCACCTAAAATTCTAGTTTCTTGGGGGAGATGGTGGGTAGACCTGCTGTTGCCATTTTGAGGTATGGTGTCAGGCAGTCCCTGCGCAAGCCATTGATGAGGAATGGTGTCGGCAGTACCTGCCTGAGCCCAGAATACATGCATGTGGCATGTTGAGGTATAGTGTCAGGCAGCATCGGCCCGTGCCCAGAATACATGCTTGTGGCCATGTTAAGGTAAGTCGTTGGGCAGTACCTGCCTGAGCCCAGAATACATACTGTGGCCATGTTGAGGTATGGTGCTGGGCAGTACCTACCTGAGCCCAGAATACATGTTGTGGCCATGTTGAGAGATGGTGTCAGGCAGTAGCTTCCTGAGCCCAGAATATATGCTTGTGGCCATGTTAAGGTATGGTGTCGGGCAGTACCTGCCTGAGCCCAGAATACAGCATGAACCTGGAATACATGCTTATGGCTGTGTTGACGTATGGTGTTGTTCAGCAACTGCCTGAGACCAGAATACAAGCTTGTGGCCATGTTGCAGTATGGTGTTGGAAAGTACATGCCTGAGCCCAGAAGACATGCTTGCAGCCATGTTGCTGTATGGTGTAGGGCAATACTTGCCTGAACCCAGAATACATGCGGTGGGCATGTTGAGGTATGGTGTTGGGCAGTACCTGCCTGAGCCCAGAATACATGCTGTGGCCATGTTGAGGTATCGTGTTGGGCAGTACCTGTCAGAGCACAGAATACATGCTTGTGGCCATGTTGAGGTATGGTGTTCAGCAACTGTCCAAACCCAGGATACATGCTATGGCCATGATGAGGTATGGTGTCAGGCAATACCTGCCTGAGCCCAGAGTACATGCTTCTGGCCATGCTGAGGTATGGTGTCAGGCAGTACCTGCCCGAGCCCAGAATAAATGCTTGTGGTCATGTTGTAGTATGGTGTCAGGCAGTACCTGCCTGAGCCCAGACTACATGCTGAGGCCATGTTGAGGTGTGGAGTCGGGCAGCACCTGCCTGAGGCCAGAATAAATGCTGTGGCCGTGTTGAGGTATGGTGTCGGGCAGTACCTGCCTGAGCCCAGAATAAATGCTTGTGGCCATGATGCGCTATGGTATCAGGCAGAACCTGCCTGAGCCCAGAATACAAGCTTGTGGCCATGTTGAGGTATGGTGTTGGGCAGCACCTGCTTGAGGCCAGAATAAATGCTGTGGCCTTGTTGAGGTATGGTGTTGGGCAGGACTTGCCTGAGCCCAGAATACATGATGTGGCCATGTTTAGGTATGGTGTCAGGCAGTACCTGGCTGAGCACAGAATACATGCTTGTGGCCTTGTGAGTTATGTTGTCAGGCAGTACCTGCCTGAGTCCAGAATATATGCTTGTGGCTATGTTGAGGTATGGTGGTGGGCACTATCTGCCTGAGCCCAGAATACATGTTGTGGCCATGTTGAGGTATGGTGTCAGGCAGGACTTGTCTGACCCCAGAATACATGCCATGGCAATGTTGATGCATAGTGGTGGGCAGTACCTGCCTGAGCACAGAATACATGCTTTTAGCCATGTTGCTGTATGGTGTTGAGCAGCACCTGCCAGAGCCCAGAATACATGTTGTGGCCATTGATGAGGTATGGTGTCGGGCAGTACCTTCCTGAGCTCAGAATACATGCTTGTGGCCATTGATGAGGTATGGTGTTGGGCAGTACCTGCTTGAGCTCAGAATGCATGCTTTGGCCATGATGAGGCACAGTGTCAGGCAAAGCCTGCCTGAGCCCAGACTACATGTTGTGGCCATGTTGAGGTACGGTGTCGGACAGCACCTTCCTGAGCCCAGAATACATGCTTATGGCCATGTTGCTGTATGGTGTCAGGCAGCACCTGCCTGAGCCCAGAATACTTCCTTGTGGCCATGTTGAGGTAGGGTGTCAGGCAGAACTTGCCCGAGCCCAGAATACATGCTGTGGCCATGTTGCGGTATGGTGTCGGGCAGTACCTGCCTGAGCCCAGAATACACGCTTGTGGCTATGTTGAGGTATGGTGCCAGGCAGTACATGCCTGAGCCCAGAATACATGTTTGTGGCCATGTTAAGGTATGGTGTTGGGCAATACCTGCCTCAACCCAGAATACATGCTGTGGCCATGGGTAGGTATCGTGTCGGGCAGTACCTGTCAGAGCCCAGAATACATGCTTGTGGCCATGTTGTGGTATGGTGTTCATCAACTGCCCAAACCCAGGATACATGCTGTGGCCATGATGAGGTATGGTGTCAGGCAATACCTGCCTGAGCCCAGAGTACATGCTTCTGGCCATGCTGAGGTATGGTGTCATGCAGTACCTTCCCCAGCCCAGAATAAATGCTAGTGGTCATTTTGTGGTATGAAGTAGGGCAGCACTTGCCTGAGCCCAGAATTCATGCTGTGGCTATGATGAAGTACTCAGTCTGGCAGCACCTACCTGAGACCAGAATACATGCTTGTGGCCATGTTGAGGTTAGGTGTTGTTCATCAACTGCCTGAGACCTGAATACAAGCTTGTGGCCATGTTGCAGTATGGTGTTGGGAAGTACATGCCTGAGCCCAGAAGACATGCTTGCAGCCATGTTGCTGTATGGTGTCGGGCAATACTTGCCTGAACCCAGAATACATGCTGTGGGCATGTTGAGGTATGGTGTTGGGCAGTACATGCCTGAGCCCAGAATACATGCTGTGGCCATGTTGAAGTATCACGTTGGGCAGTACCTGTTAGAGCCCAGAATACATGCTTGTGGCCATGTTGAGGTATGGTGTTCAGCAACTGTCCAAACCCAGGATACATGCTGTGGCCATGATGAGGTATGGTGTCAGGCAATACCTGCCTGAGCCCAGAGTACATGCTTCTGGCCATGCTGAGGTATGGTGTCGGGCAGTACCTGCCCGAGCCCAGAATAAATGCTTGTGGTAATGTTGTAGTATAGTGTCAGGCAGTACCTGCCTGAGCCCAGACTACATGCTGTGGCCATGTTGAGGAGCGGAGTCGGGCAGCACCTGCCTGAGGCCAGAATAAATGCTGTGGCCGTGTTGCGGTATGGTGTCGGGCAGTACCTGCCTGAGCCCAGAATAAATGCTTGGGGCCATGATGCGCTATGGTATCAGCCAGAACCTGCCTGAACCCAGAATACATGCTTGTGGTGATGTTGAGGTATGGTGTTGGGCAGCACCTGCTTTAGGCCAGAATAAATGCTGTGGCCTTTTTGAGGTATGGTGTCGGGCAGGACTTGCCTGAGCCCAGAATACATGCTGTGGCCATGTTTAGGTATGGTGTCAGGCAGTTACTGCCTGAGCACAGAATACACGCTTGTGGCCTTGTGAGTTATGGTATCAGGCAGTACCTGCCTAAGTCCAGAATACATGCTTGTGGCCATGTTGAGGTATGGTGGTGGGCACTATCTGCCTGAGCCCAGAATACATGTTGTGGCCATGTTGAGGTATGATGTCGGGCAGGACTTGTCTGACCCCAGAATACATGCCGTGGCAATGTTGATGTATAGTGGTGGGCAGTACCTGCCTGAGCACAGAATACATGTTTTTGGCCATGTTGCTGTATGGTGTTGAGCAGCACCTGCCAGAGCCCAGAATACATGTTATAGCCATTAATGAGGTATGGTGTTGGGCAGTACCTTCCTGAGCCCAGAATACATGCTTGTGGCCATTGATGAGGTATGGTGTCGGGCAGTACCTGCTTGAGCTCAGAATGCATGCTTTGGCCATGTTGAGGTACAGTGTCAGGCAATGCCTGCCCGAGCCCAGACTACATGTTGTGGTCATGTTGAGGTACGGTGTTGGGCAGTACCTTCCTGAGCCCATAATATATGCTTGTGGCCATGTTAAGGTACGATGTCTGGAAGTACTGGCCTGAACCTGGAATAAATGTTTATGTCTGTGTTGAGGTATGGTGTTGTTCAGCAACTGCCTGAGACCAGAATATAAGCTTGTGGCCATGTTGCAGTATGGTGTTGGAAAGTACATGCCTGAGCCCAGAAGACATGCTTGCAGCCATGTTGCTGTATGGTGTAGGGCAATGCTTGCCTGAACCCAGAATACATGCGGTGGGCATGTTGAGGTATGGTGTTGGGCAGTACCTGCCTGAGCCCAGAATACATGCTGTGGCCATGTTGAGGTATCGTGTTGGGCAGTACCTGTCAGAGCACAGAATACATGCTTGTGGCCATGTTGAGGTATGGTGTTCAGCAACTGTCCAAACCCAGGATACATGCTGTGGCCATGATGAGGTATGGTGTCAGGCAATACCTGCCTGAGCCCAGAGTACATGCTTCTGGCCATGCTGAGGTATGGTGTCGGGCAGTCCCTGCCCAAGCCCAGAATAAATGCTTGTGGTCATGTTGTAGTATGGTGTCAGGCAGTACCTGCCTGAGCCCAGACTACATGCTGTGGCCATGTTGAGGTGTGGAGTCGGGCAGCACCTGCCTGAGGCCAGAATAAATGCTGTGGCCGTGTTGAGGTATGGTGTCGGGCAGTACCTGCCTGAGCCCAGAATAAATGCTTGTGGCCATGATGCGCTATGGTATCAGGCAGAACCTGCCTGAGCCCAGAATACATGCTTGTGGCCATGTTGAGGTATGGTGTTGGGCAGCACCTGCTTGAGGCCAGAATAAATGCTGTGGCCTTGTTGAGGTATGGTGTCGGGCAGGACTTGCCTGAGCCCAGAATACATGCTGTTGCCATGTTTAGGTATGGTGTCAGGCAGTACCTGCCTGAGCACAGAATACACGCTTGTGGCCTTGTGAGTTATGGTGTCAGGCAGTACCTGCCTGAGTCCAGAATACATGCTTGTGGCCATGTTGAGGTATGGTGGTGGGCACTATCTGCTTGAGCCCAGAATACATGTTGTGGCCATGTTGAGGTATGGTGTCGGGCAGGACTTGTCTGACCCCAGAATACTTGCCGTGGCACTGTTGATGTATAGTGGTGGGCAGTACCTGCCTGAGCAGAGAATACATGTTGTGGCCATTGATGAGGTATGGTGTCGGGCAGTACCTGCTTGAGCTCAGAATGCATGCTTTGGCCATGTTGAGGCACAGTGTCAGGCAATGCCTGCCCGAGCCCAGACTATATGTTGTGGCCATGTTGAGGTACGGTGTCGGGCAGCACCTTCCTGAGTGCATAATACATGCTTATGGCCATGTTGCTGTATGGTGTCGGGCAGCAACTGCCTGAGCCCGGAATACTTCCTTGTGGCCATGTTGAGGTATGGTGTCAGGCAGTACTTGCCTGAGCCCAGAATACATGCTGTGGCCATGTTGCGGTATGGTGTCGGGCTGTACCTGCCTGAGCCAAGAATACACGCTTGTGGCCATGTTGAGGTATGGTGTTCATCAACTGCCCAAACCCAGGATACATGCTGTGGCCATGATGAGGAATGGTGTCAGGCAATACCTGCCTGAGCCCAGAGTACATGCTTCTGGCCATGCTGAGGTATGGTGTCATGCAGTACCTGTCCCAGCCCAGAATAAATGCTAGTGGTCATGTTGTGCTATGGTGTCAGGCAGTACCTGCCTGAGCCCAGAATACATGCTGTGGCCATGTTGAGGTACGGTGTCAGGCAGCACCTGCCTGAGGCCAGAATAAATACTGGTGGCCATGTTAAGGTATGAAGTAGGGCAGTACTTGCCTGAGCCCAAAATTCATGCTGGTGGCTATGATGAAGTACTCGGTCGGGCAGCACCTACCTGAGCCCAGAATACATGCTTGTGATCATGTTGAGGTATGGTGTTGTTCATCAACTGCCTGAGACCAGAATACAAGCTTGTGGCCATGTTGCAGTATGGTGTTGGGAAGTACATGCCTGAGCCCAGAAGACATGCTTGTGGCCATGTTGTTGTATGGTGTTGGGCAATACTTGCCTGAATGCAGAAGACATGCTGTGGGCATGTTGAGGTATGGTGTTGGGCAGTACCTGCCTGAGCCCAGAATACATGCTGTGGCCATGTTGAAGTATCGTGTTGGGCAGTACCTGTCAGAACCCAGAATACATGCTTGTGGCCATGTTGAGGTATGGTGTTCAGCAACTATCCAAACCCAGGATACATGCTGTAGCCATGATGAGGTATGGTGTCAGGCAATACCTGCCTGAGCCCAGAGTACATGCTTCTGGCCATGCTGAGTTATGGTGTCGGGCAGTACCTGCCCGAGCCCAGAATAAATGCTTGTGGTCATGTTGTAGTATGGTGTCAGGCAGTACCTGCCTGAGCCCAGACTACATGCTGTGGCCATGTTGAGGAGTGGAGTCGGGCAGCACCTGTCTGAAGCCAGAATAAATGCTGTGGCCGTGTTGAGGTATGGTGTCGGGCAGTACCTGCTTGAGCCCAGAATAAATGCTTGGGGCCATGATGCGCTATGGTATCAGGCAGAACCTGCCTGAGCCCAGAATACATGCTTGTGGCCGTGTTGAGATATGGTGTTGGACAGCACCTGCTTGAGGCCAGAATAAATGCTGCGGCCTTGTTGAGGTATGGTGTCGGGCAGGACTTGCCTGAGCCCAGAATACATGCTGTGGCCATGTTTAGGTATGGTGTCAGGCAGTACCTGCCTGAGCACAGAATACACGCTTGTGGCCTTGTGAGTTATGGTGTCAGGCAGTACCTGCCTGAGTCCAGAATACATGCTTGTGGCCATGTTGAGGTATGGTGGTGGGCACTATCTGCCTGAGCCCAGAATACATGTTGTGGCCATGTTGAGGCATGGTGTCTGGCAGGACTTGTCTGACCCCAGAATACATGCCGTGGCAATGTTGATGTATAGTATTGGGCAGTACCTGCCTGAGCACAGAATACATGCTTTTGGCCATGTTGCTGTATGGTGTTGAGCAACACCTGCCAGAGCCCAGAATACATGTTGTGGCCATTGACGAGGTATGGTGTCGGGCAGTACCTGTTTGAGCTCAGAATGCATGCTTTGGCCATGTTGAGGTACAGTGTCAGGCAATGCCTGCCCGAGCCCAGACTAAATGTTGTGGTCATGTTGAGGTACGGTATCAGGCACCACCTTCCTGAGCCCATAATATATGCTAGTGGCCATGTTAAGGTATGCTGTCTGGGAGTACCGGCCTGTACCTGGAATACATGCTTATGGCTGTGTTGAGGTATGGTGTTGTTCAGCAACTGCCTGGGACCAGAATACAAGCTTGTGGCCATGTTGCAGTATGGTGTTGAGAAGTACATGCCTGAGCCCAGAAGACATGCTTGCAGCCATGTTGCTGTATGGTGTCGGGCAATACTTGCCTGAACCCAGAATACATGCTGTGGGCATGTTGAGGTATGGTGTTGGGCAGTACCTGCCTAAACCCAGAATACATGCTTTGGCCATGTTGAGGTATTGTGTTGTGCAGTACCTGTCAGAGCCCAGAATACATGCTTGTGGCCATGTTGAGGTATGGTTTTCATCAACTACCAAAACCCAGGATACTTGCTGTGGCCATGATGAGGTATGGTATCAGGCAATACCTGCCTGAGCCCAGAGTACATGCTTCTGGCCATGCTGAGGTATGGTGTCGGGCAGTACCTGCCCGAGCCCAGAATAAATGCTTGTGGTCATGTTGTGGTATGGTGTCAGGCAGTACCTGCCTGAGCCCAGACTACATGCTGTGGCCATGTTGAGGTGCGGTGTTGGGCAGCACCTACCTGAAGCCAGAATAAATGCTGTGGCCGTGTTGAGGTATGATGTTGGGCAGTACCTGCCTGAGCCCAGAGTAAATGCTTAGGGCCATGTTGCGCTATGGTATCAGACAGAACCTGCCTGAGCCCAGAATACATGCTTGTGGCCATGTTGAGGTATGATGTTGGGTAGCACCTGCTTGAGGCCAGAATAAATGCTGTGGCCTTATTGAGGTATGGTGTCGGGCAGTACTTGCCTGAGCCCAGAATACGTGCTGTGGCCATGTTTAGGTATGGTGTCAGGCAGTACCTGCCTGAGCACAGAATACACGCTTGTGGCCATGTGAGGTATGGTGTCAGGCAGTACCTGCCTGAGCACAGAATACATGCTTGTGGCCATGTTAATATATGAAGTAGGGCAGCACTTGCCTGAGCCCAGAATTCATGCTGGTGGCCATGATGCAGTACGTGGTTGGGTAGCACCTGCCTGAGCCCAGAATACATGCTTGTGGCCATGTTGAGGTATGGTGGTGGGCACTATCTGCCTGAGCCCAGAATACACGTTGTGGCCATGTTGAGGTATGGTGTTGGGCGGGACTTGTCTGAGCCCAGAATACATGCCGTGGCCATGTTGATGTATGGTGGTGGGCAGTACCTGCCTGAGCACAGAATACATGATTTTGGCCATGTTGCTGTATGGTGTTGAGCAGCACTTGCCAGAGCCCAGAATACATGCTGTGGCCATTCATGAGGTATGGTGTCGCGCAGTACCTGCTTGAGCTCAGAATGCATGCTTTGGTCAAGTTGAGGTACAGTGTCAGGCAGTGCCTGCCCGAGCCCAGAATACATGTTGTGGCCATGTTGAGGTATGGTGTTGGGCAGAACCTTCCTGAGCCTAGAATACATGCTTATGGCCATGTTGCTGTATGGCATCAGGCAGCACCTGCCTGAGCCCAGAATACTTCCTTGTGGCCATGTTGAGGTATGGTGTCAGGCAGTACTTGCCTGAGCCCAGAATACATGCTGTGGCCATGTTGCGGTATGGTGTCGGGCAGTACCTGCCTGTGCCCAGAATACATGCTTGTGGCCATGTTGAGGTATGGTGTCAGGCAGTACCTGCCTGAGTCCAGAATACATGCTTGTGGCCATGTTAAGGTATGGTGGTGGGCACTAGCTGCCTGAGCCCAGAATACATGCTGTGGCCATGTTGAGGTATGGTTTTGGGCATTACCTGCCTCAGCCCAGAATACATGCTGTGGCTTTGGGTAGGTATTTTGTCGGGCAGTACCTGTCAGAGCTCAGAATACATGCTTGTGGCCATGTTGAGATATGGTGTTCAGCAACTGCCCAAACCCAGGATACATGCTGTGGCCATGATGAGGTATGGTGTCAGGCAATGCCTGCCTGAGCCCAGAGTACATGCTTCTGGCCATGCTGAGGTATGGTGTTGTGCAGTACCTGCCCCAGCCCAGAATAAATGCTTGTGGTCATGTTGTGGTATGGTGTCAGGCAGTACCTGCCTGAGCCCAGAATACATGCTGTGGCCATGTTGATGTATGGTGGCTGGCAGTACCTGCCTTTGCACAGAATACATGCTTGTGGCCATGTTGCTGTATGGTGTTGAGCAGCACCTGCCTGAGCTCAAAATACATGCTGTGGCCATTGATGAGGTATAGTGTTGGGCAGTACCTTTCTGTGCCCAGAATTCATGCTTGTGGCCATGTTGAGGTACAGTGTCAGGCAGTGCCTGCCCAAGCCCAGAATACATGTTGTGGCCATGTTGAAGTATGGTGTTGGGCAGCACCTTCCTGAGCCCAGAATGCATGCTTATGACCATATTGCTGTATGGTGGTGGGCAGCACCTGCCTGAGCCCAGAATACTTCCTTGTGGCCATGTTGAGGTATGGTGTCAGGCAGTACCTTGCTGAGCCCAGAATACATGCTGTGTCCGTGTTGATGTACGGTATGTGGCTGTACCTGCCTGAGGCCAGAATACATGCTGTGGCCATGTTGAAGTATGTTGTTGGGCAGTACGTGTCTCAGCCCAGAATACATGCTTGTGGCCATATTGCAGTATGTTGTTGGGCAGTACTTGCCTAAGTCCAGAATACATGCTGTGGCCATGTTGCGGTGTGCTGTTGGGTAGTACCTGCCTGAGCCCAGAATACATGCTTGTGGCCATGTTGCTGTATGGTGTCGGGCATCACCTTCCTCAGCCCAGAATACATGCTCTGGTCGAGATAAGGTATGGTGTCTGGCAGTATCTGCCTCAGCCCAGAATACATGCTAGTGGCCATGTTGATGTATGGTGTTGGGCAGTACCTGCCTGACCCCAGAATATATGCTGTGACCATGTTGTTGTATGGTGTCGTGCAGTACCTGCCTGAGCCCATAATACATGCTTGTGGCCATGTTGAGGTATGATGTCAGGCAGTGCCTGCCTGAGCACAGAATACATGGTTGTGGCCATGTGGAGGTATGGTGTCAGTCAGTACCTGACTGAACCCAGAATACATGCTGTGGCCATGTTGAGGGATGGTGTTGAGCAGTACTTGCCTAAGCCAAGAATACATGCTTGTGACCATGTTGAGGCATGGCAGGGCTCATGAGGACAATGTAAATAAGCCTGAGTTCTGTAATTGTGTATATGCAAACAACACAACAATAGATAGGGACACTTGGAATATGTAAAAGTCAGGGGGAAGCCTAACAATTCCAGTGGACAAGGAAAGAAGTTACAGTTGGTAACTGCATTTAGTGCAAGTAGTGGACATGTAGGAACTTCACTGGCATTGTCATGTATATTTAGAAATAAAACACAGGCAGTAAATCTCAAAAATTAATCAGTTGTGATGGCTGAACAGATATGCAGATAGCACAAGTTTGCAAACTTGTTGTGGGAATCCACTCCCTGTGTAAATGTTTCACCAGATCAGTCAGATAAGCCAGTACTAACTGTCACTTAAGTCACAGACAGACATGCAGACACATGCACACCCATGCATGCAGACACACACACGCACACACACACACATGCACACACACACACACACACACACACACACACACACACACACACACACACACACACACACACACACACACACTCATTCTAGTCATTACTAGATTCAAATACCTGCCTATCTAAATCCACAATCTAGAGAATGTTGTGCCAACTACTCTTGTCACAGGAGAAATCTTGAACCTATGAACCTATGAACGTGTCAGACAGTACATCGTTTTAGTTTACATGACATATATCTGGATGAATGGGCAAGTGTTGTGATAGACAAAACAGGATTGTGTAGGCCACAAATCACTACATAATGTAGCTATAGCTCACTCATACATCATGTAATTCAAAGATGTGTCATTAATGATATCTGTGTATGTGACATTAAAGTCTATTGAGCAGTTTTTTATGATGGGTGATACAGACACCAGCTCATGCATTCTAGAATGTTCATCTCAAGATCATTGTATGAAATTCTGTTTTTATTTTGTTGATCATTTACAGGACATTGTGTTGTGATGACATTGTGCAAGGTGACAACAAGCCATACATGGCAAATATGTAACACTACACTCAGTAATACTACTCTGCAAAAATGTGCCCTATGCTACCCTTTGTTTGGATCACAGTTGGAAGGGTAATATGTTTCAGTGCAAAAATCATTTATATGATATAGTTAGGTAAACAGCATCACAGTGAACTCCTCATACCTTCTCTACACTAAGCCAGTAAAGTATGCACAAGTAATACAATATATTACTTTTCTTTTCTCCAAATTACTTAACTGATGTGCACTGCTAGTGTTCTCATTTGTATCCATCCATTCACAACCCCCTTTTCCCATTTTTACACATGGGGTAGGGGTGTCACTTCAATTATTTTTTTTTTTACTTTTTTTAACTTAGATTGAGAAATAGCAGTGGTCCATGCCAAGCATTGCATGAATAAGAAGTTCAGGGATATTGATATTTATGTTTCTGAACCATTTCAGCTCATGTGTGTTTTGTGTTAATGTTTTTGTGTCATTGTTACAAAGTGTATCATGACCATTGTGAGCTTACTTCTCATTAGCAGAAGTACTAAACAAGTGACTGTACTTGCAGAGCTCCTAATGAGTCACACTTGCATGTCATTACCTAGTCAAAGTTCTTACTACTGGCTTGTGTACTGCTCATGCATGTATACATTATTTATTTATTTATTTATTTACATTTGTTGACCGGGAGTGTCCGACTGGACATAGGTCCATTTTCAGTGGAGGCCCAGGGAGAAAAGCTCCACAGTTAAAATAAACAGACAGGAGTTAAATTGGATTACATAGCAATTAACAATTTGATTATCATAGCAATTAATTACAAAACATATTTACAGATGACGAACATAGTACATCAGTAGACAACTAGAATCTTTATCTGCGAAGTACATAACAGACATTAACAAATGTTACAATAAGAAGTTCTTGCTGTATAATAAGTACTAGGCTTATGAGCATTTGAGCTTGCTATAATCAAGATAGTTAATGGGGTGGAAAGAAAGGTAGTGGTTGAATGGTGTGGGTGCTATTAGAGTGGAAGTTGCAAGGGCATAGCCAGCATGTTTTTAGGTGTGCTTTTAGTAAAGTTTTGAAGTGGGTGCATGATGGTACGGAGGTAATTGTGGGTGGGAGGTTGTTCCATAATTTGGCTATGGAGCAAGAGAATAGTGCTTCACCAGCAGAGTTATTGGTGATTTGCAAGTGATTTTTGCTGCTGGATCTTAGTGGTCTGGTGGTGCGATAGGGTTGGAGTAGATTCTGGAGGGATGGTTTACTAGTTTGTGGGTGAGTGAGAGTTGATACCATTGAAGGAGGTGAGGGAGTTCAAACCAGCCCAGTTCAGCAAGTGAGAGACAGTGGTGACTACGGTAGGATGCCCCAGTGGTGAATTTGGTGATTTTGTCTAGCTTGTTTAGATTGCATTGCCTTATGTTGGTATATATTGGAGAGGCATAAAGTAGGGTGGAGATAAGGTGGGAATTTGCTATTGAAATCTTTGCTGCTTTGGTGATAAGTTGCTTATTTCTGTATAACGCTCCTAGTTTTTTGTGGACTTTTTTTATGGTCATGGATATGTGAATGTCAAATTTTAGTTTATTGTGTATTTCCACTCATAGCAATTTCTAGTAGTACATGATCTTGTAGGTACTAACACCATGTTTACCTGCCCAACACCTTGAACAAATAAAGTCATTCATGAATGATAATGAAATGACACCTGATTTACAAATTTAGCATTTCTAGAGGAATTAATCTATACCATATAAACTAGGACTATAGAGTTTCCATCTTGTTAGGGAAAACTTCTTGGTTCCCCATGTGCTGCCAAACAAAACTGCTCTTGACTGCTGAAACTGTTGCATTTCTGATACTTCACGAAGAACTCTCGTAAAATCTGGCAAGGTATGTAATGTTCTTTACAAGTATGCTTACAGACTTATATTCTGAAGGCTTTTACTTCAATGACTGCTGTTTAACTTTCCAAAGTTGTGTTTGTAATGAACCTTATAGCAGCTGTTATTGCAGTGCTGGTTTACTTCTACGTTATAGGTTTCTGACAACATTGTGAGGATGTTGACAGATGGGTTTACCTTTAAAATGTCGTGGCTGCATTGTGCAACACTCATATATGTGAAAGTATGTTTTCAAAGATTTGTATGAGTGAAAGAAAAAGATGCGAAATTCACAACAGCAAATGCTAGTGTGTGTGTGTTCACTGCTGTGAATTAAGGCGTTTTGAGTGCTGATCACACTATATTGGAGATGTAGAAATGTATCCTTTCCTTCACTGTAATGAAATATAGGAGTTTGTATATATAAGTAGCAGAGAGTGCAGGGGGGCTTGCCCCCTTGCAAAACATTTGTGGCACATAACCGGAAGTGTAGGTATTATTGGTAAAGTCGACATTCCTGAGTTTTTGACTTTCCTTAATTCCCACTTTTGGTTATGCGAATGATCAGTTATTGGATTTTATGACATTTTTGGTCACATATATGAACACTAGTGATTTGCGAGATTTTTATAGTAAACCTAGCAGATGTCTGACTCATGAAGCTTATGTAGATTATTGTTACATTGTGAAATTGTTCTCTGGTTATGTTGTCTTATCTGCATACTACTTGTGTATATGACTGTACTTCTATGTCCTTGACAGTTTTTTTTCCATTCTATAATAATATATTATTACCATTTGGGAGGGATATGTCAATTATACAGGTCTTGCACTGATATAATTCAGATTTGTTGTGTATATTTTAAATGGTGATGCCTGCAAAATCAGTGTTTTTCTGCCCAGTATTAGATCAGCTTGTAACACCCACTCCTGGTTGTGTTAATGTGTTGTGCCTGATCTATTTTTATTATTTATTTCACAACAGCCATATGGTACAACAACCAAGAAAGAAGAAGTCAGTCCCATGGAAACCTGTCTCTCACTGCAAAGAATGAGGTGATAGTACAGATCCTCCTTCTAAATGCGGCGAGGATCATAGATGCTCATTTAGCTGACAAGCCCTTCCATGACCATATCTGGCAGCAGATGGTGTGAACGCTGTGGGTGCCCAGAAGCTTGAATACAAAATTGTCAGATATAGAGGCAGTGAAATGGACAAAAATGCTATAACTGTTCCTGTATCACTGGCCAGTGATAGTATTAGTGACCAAGAATGCTATAACTGTTCCTGTATCACTGGCCAGTGATAGTATTAATGACCAAGAATGCTATACCTGTTCCTGTATTACTGGCCAGTGATAGTATTAGTGACCAAGAATGCTATGAATTGAGCCAATGATGTGGCATGGAAACAGAGCTGCTGGAGGTGAGGCTACTGCCAAACCATCACTCACTAAAAGGGAGGACTTCCTGTCATCTGTGAGGAATCCAGGCAGCTTATAACAGTTCTATCAACTGAAACCGCATTGAGGTTCAATGACCACCTGCATATTTTATGGGCATAGTTTTTGGTCTTTACATATATGTGTATATATATATATATATATATATATATATATATATATATATATATATATATATATATATTTATATACATGTGCATTACTGTAAAGATTATTTACATTGGCATCTGTTGGTACTTTATTATGATTTAGGTAGCATATTATGATTTTTTGTCTGTATTTATTGGGGGTTTTTTTTTTCTGTTTTCTTAGTGTACTCACAGGTGAGGTTGGCACCAACACTGTGGCCCTCCAGTTGCCTCATGTCGGAGGACTGGTAGCCTCTAATGAGGATAACAGTGAATAACCAGCATAGTGCGTGGTTGCAGAGGGCATAGGTGTGGCTCCCACATTCCCTCCCTACCATGTGGACACAGTATGTCTATGCAGACCTATGACACAGATTCATCTGAGGGTAGACAGACTGATGGGGACACTGTTACTCAGGATAGTGTGGTAGTCAAAATTGTAGAGCTGTCAGAATCTTTCCCTAGCCTTTGTGATGGTAGAGGTGCTCAGGGGAGGCATGCTACATATCTGCAGAGCTATTACAGGAAGTTCAACCAGGGTCTCAGAAGAACTGGAGTACTGCATGTTGTATATGCTGATGCATGAGGCATGCTGACTCCACAGAACAGAGGAATGACATATTAGATCATGCAGTGTCTGTCATGGAACATCTGTTTGGGAATGCACAGCATGCCATGAGGCCAAACAGCAGGTATATGATCAGATGTTAGCTGAATTGGCAGTTGACATGCTACATCCTTCTCCTGTAAGGGTACTACTTCCACTGCCACATCAATAGTGGAGGTGTCCACATCCAGGCATGGTCAACCATGTGGCCATGCTGGTGGACATGGTCATAATGACAGTTCGCCTAGCAGACAACATTCAGGTGGTACCCAACTTTTAGCCAGAGTCATGGGGTTAGAAGTGCACTCCTGGTAGATGTAGTTCATGTGTTCAGGAGTGGTAACAATTAACTGGGTCTTCTACAATGCCCAGAACACACCTCTGTAGGATGATAGGTCATAGTGCTAACACAAATGTGGTGGGTGTGTTCCTGCAGACCCACACACAGTACACCTCCTCTTGTCATGTCAGCCCACAAACACACACGCACACACACACATGCACATGCACACAAACACATACACACACACACACACACACACACACACACACACACACACACACACACACACTGCTTTTGTGTCAGACTTTCCCTCCTGTAATCCCCCCTGCACAAGTGACAATGGCTGTGCCCTGCTCATACTTGTATTATTAGTAGAAGCAGTAGGAGCAGTGCTAGTGGTAGTAGCAGTGGTAATAGTGGCAGTAGTGGTAGTAGCAGCAGCAGTAGTACTGGTAGTAGTAGTGGCAGTAGTGGTAGTAGCAGCAGCAGTAGTAGTGGTAGTAGCAGCAGTAGTAGTGGTAGTAGTGGTAGTAGCAGCAGTAGTAGTGGCAGTAGTGGTAGTAGTAGTGGCAGTAGTGGTAGTAGCAGTAGCAGTAGCAGTAGTAGTGGTAGTAGTGGTAGTAGTAGCAGTAGTAGTAGTGGTAGTAGCAGCAGTAGTAGTGGTAGTAGCAGCAATAGTAGTGGCAGTAGTGGTAGTAGCAGCAGTAGTAGTAGTGGTAGTAACAGCAGTAGTAGTGGTAGTAGCAGCAGTAGTAGTGGCAGTAGTGGTAGTAGTAGTGGTAGTAGCAGCAGTAGTAGTGGTAGTAGTGGTAGTAGCAGCAGTAGTAGTGGTAGCAGCAGCAGTAGTAGTAGTGGCAGTAGTGGTAGTAGCAGCAGCAGTAGTGGCAGTAGTGGTAGTAGCAGCAGTAGTAGTAGTGGTAGTAGCAGCAGTAGTAGTGGTAGTAGTGGTAGTAGCAGCAGTAGTAGTAGTAGCAGCAGTAGTAGTGGCAGTAGTGGTAGTAGCAGCAGTAGTAGTAGTGGTAGTAGCAGCAGTAGTAATTGTGGTAGTAGCAGTAGTAGTGGTAGTGGCAGCAGTAGTAGTGGCAGTAGTGGTAGTAGCAGCAGTAGTAATGGTAGTAGTGGTAGTAGCAGCAGCAGTAGTACTGGTAGTAGTAGTGGCAGTAGTGCTAGTAGCAGCAGCAGTAGTAGTGGTAGTAGCAGCAGTAGTAATGGTAGTAGTGGTAGTAGCAGCAGTAGTAGTGGTAGTCGCAGCAGTAGTAGTGGCAGTAGTGGTAGTAGCAGCAGCAGTAGTACTGGTAGTAGTAGTGGCAGTAGTGTTAGTAGCAGCAGCAGTACTAGTGGTAGTAGCAGCAGTAGTAGTGGTAGTAGTGGTAGTAGCAGCAGTAGTAGTGGCAGTAGTGGTAGTAGCAGCAGTAGTAGTAGTGGTGGTAGCAGCCATAGTAGTGGTAGTAGCAGCAGTAGTAGTAGTGGTAGTAGCAGCAGTAGTAGTGGCAGTAGTGGTAGTAGCAGCAGTAATAGTGGTAGTAGCAGCAGTAGTAGTGGTAGTAGTTGTAGCAGCAGCAGTAGTAGTGGTAGTAGCAGCAGTAGTAGTGGTGGTAGTGGTAGTAGCAGCAGTAGTAGTAGTGGTAATAGCATCAGTAGTAGTGGTAGTAGCAGTAGTAGTGGTAGTAGCAGCTGTAGTAGTGGTAGTAGCAGCAGTAGTAGTGGCAGTAGTGGTAGTAGCAGCAGTAGTAGTGGCAGTAGTGGTAGTAGCAGCACTAGTAGTAGTGGTAGTAGCAGCAGTAGTGGTGGCAGTAGTGGTAGTAGCAGCAGTAGTAGTAGTGGTAGTAGCAGCAGTAGTAGTAGCAGTAGTAGCAGTAGTAGTACTAATAGTAGTACAAGCAGTATTAGTAGCAGTAGAAATAGCAGAAGTAGAAGCAGTGGCAGAGGTAGTACTAGCAGTATGTCACTATTACATACGGATTACTTATTACTCAGATTACTCTGATCCCTGTTGGGGTATATGACTTGGGTTATTTATGCAAAGTAGTAAGCAGGCCAAGCATGTTTTTTGTACAATAACTTTTTTCTTTCTACAGTTGGTTTGAAACTCTTTTATTTTGTAGTTATAGGGTTCTATAACGATGAATGATCACCTATCTATGTGCATGATGGTAACATTACCCCACACCATTTGGTTTGTTTGGCATGGGGCTGCCTTGGCTTGACTCACAGATTGGAAACATAATACATATGCAGGAAAAATAATTGTGTTTTATTTAAAAGCTTCATAGCTGGTATGGTGTATATGTTGCATGTATCACTCATACAGATTATTGATGACATTCCTGTATAGCTGGTATATGTTGCCTATATCACTCATACAGATTACTGACATTCCTGTGAAGCTGGTATATGTTGCATATATCACTCATTCAGATTACTGACATTCCTGTGAAGCTGGTATATGTTGCATATATCACTCATGCAGATTGCTGACATTCCCGTACAGCTGGTATATGTTACATATATCACTCATACAGATTACTGACAACAATCATTTATAGCTGGTATATGTTGCATATATCACACATACAAATTACTGACATTCCTATATAGCTAGTAAATGTTGCATGTGTCACTCATGCAGATTACTGACATTCCTGTATAGCTGGTATAGGTTGCCTATATCACACATACTGATTACTGACAGTCCTGTATAGCTGCTATATGCTGCATATATTACTCATGCAGATTACTAATGACATACCTGTATATCTGGTATGTGCTGCATATATCACTCATGCAGATTACTGACATTCCTGTATAGCTGGTATATGTTGCATATATCTCTAATACAGATTACTGACATTCCTGTATATTTGGTATATGTTGCATATATCACTCATACAGATTGCTGATGACATACCTGTATAGCTGCTATATGTTGCATATATCACACATGCAGATTACTGACATTCCTGTATAGCTGGTATATGTTACATATATCACTCATACAGATTACTGACATTCCTGTGAAGCTGGTATATGTTGCATATATCACTCATACAGATTACTGACATTCCTGTATAGCTGGTATATGTTGCATTTATCACTCATGCAGATTGCTGAAATTCCTGTACAGCTGGTATATGTTACATATATCACTCATACAGATTACTGACAACAATCCTGTATAGCTGGTATATGTTGCATATATCACACATACAAATTACTGACATTCCTGTATAGCAAGTAAATGTTGCATGTATCACTCATGCTGATTACTGACATTCCTGTATAGCTGGTATAGATTGCCTATATCACTCATACTGATTACTGACATTCCTGTATAGCTGGTATATGTTGCATATATCACTCATGCAGACTGCTGATGACATACCTGTATAGCTGGTATATGTTGCATTTAACATTCATACAGATTACTGACATTCATGTATAGCTGGTATATGTTGCATATATCACACATCAGATTACTGACAACATCCCTGTATAGCTGGTATATGTTGAATATATCACTCATACAGATTACTGACAAAAATCTTGTATAGCTCGTATATGTTGCATATATCACTCATGCAGATTACTGACATTCCTTTATAGCTAGCAAATGTTGCATGTATCACTCATGCAGATTACTCACATTCTTGTATAGCTGGTATATGTTGCCTATATCACTCATACAGATTACTGATTACATTCCTGTATAGCTGGTTGTTGATATTGTGTCTTTCGGCTTTTCCCGGTTAGGGGTCGCCACAGCGGAACTCCGGACCACTAATTATTGGTAGTTGATTTTTATGTGCCGAGTTCCCAGCCCTGACGCACAACCTTCAATGAAGGTACGCCCATTCATGCATGTCTCCACGCAGAATAAGCTCTAGCTGAGAATCGAATCCGACAGCAGCTTACTGTGAGGCAACAACGCTGGTATATGTTGCATATATCACTCATACAGATTACTCACTTTCCTGTATAGCTGATATATGTAACATATATCACACATACAGATTACTGATGACATTCCTGTATAGCTGGTGTGTGTTGCATATATCACACATACAGATTACTGACATTCTGGTATACTTGGTATACACTGCATATATCACTCATGCAGATTAATGACATTCCTGCATAGCTGGCATATGTTGCATATATCACTTATTGAGATTACTGACATTTCTGTATAGCTGGTATATGTTGCCTATGTCACTCATGCAAATTACTGACATCCCTGTATAGCTGGTATATGTTGCATATATCACTCATGCAGATTACTGATGACATTCTTGTATAGCTGGTATAAGTTGCTTATATCACTGTACAGACTGCTGATGACATGCCTGTATAGCTGGTATATGTTGCATATATCACATATACAGACTGCTGATGACATGCCTGTATAGCTGGCAAATGCTGCATATATCACTCATGCAGATTACTGGTCACATTCCTGTATAGCTTTTCTATGTTGCATATATCACTCATACAGATTACTGACATTCCTGTATAGCTGGTATATGTTACATATATCACTGATACAAATTACTGATGACATTCCTGTATAGCTGGTGTATGTTGCATATGTCACTCATACAAATTACTGATGACATTCCTGTATAGCTGGTATATGTTGCAGATATCACAAATACAGATTACTGACATGCCTGTATAGCTGGTATATGTTGCATATATCACACATACTGATTACTGACGACATTCCTGTATAGCTGGTATATGTTGCATATATCACTCATGCAGATTACTGATGACAATACTGTATAGCTGGTATATTTTGCATACATGATGACATATATATGGCATATATGACACTCCCGGTCAACAAATGTAAATAAATAAATAAAATAAATAAATATATCACTCATGCAGGTTACTGATGAGATACCAGTATAGCTGGTATATGTTCCATACATCACTCATTCAGACTTTTGATGACATGTCTGTATAACTGGTATATTTTGCATATTTATTTTATTTATTTATTGATATTTGTTAACCGGGTTAGTCCAGCTGGGCTTGTGGCCCATTTTCAGTGGAGACCCGAGGAGAAAAGCTCCAATGCATAGTGCAAAAATTACAGAAATTCACAACTTTACAATAAAAAAAAATGATGTTACATTAGTTTTGAGAGGATATCATTTTGAAATTATATATCAGATAAGCCAAAGACTTGCTTGCATAACATTGTCAAGAAGGCTATACAGACATTAATTATGATATTTGATCAGGTTTGGCAAAAATAAGTTATTATAGGTGGAAGTTTCTTTGTCGAGGTTTGGTTAGAAATATTTATATATTGCAAATAAAGGATGTTTGCTCAGCTTTGGCAAAAGGCAAGTATACCTCATACTAGGTGGTAGTTTCTTTGTGAAGGTTCAGTTTGAAATCTTTATACATTTTAAGTAAAGGATGTATGGAGGTTTCTGGTTGATTTAGCATAATGTGAGTGGATAATTGTGCAAATAGAATATAGCTGATTAGCCTGTAATAGCATTTGAGTAGTTATAATGCATAATATAATTCAAAAATTTCTAGCTTGATGGAGTGTAGAGTACAACTCAGAGGGAGAATGGATAGAAAATAAAGCAAGAGAAGTGAATGTAGTATTCTGGGATAGAGTACTGGTCCTATATCATTTTTTGAAAGAGGGGTGAGGAATTAGTAGTGGGGGTGTTTAGGTAAGAGCATGTGAAGGGCAATCCCATTTGGAGAACAGATGGAAGAGTAGCATGGATTTGAAGTTGTTGTGGTTTGGTATGTTGTGTAGTGCGGGAGTAGAGAGTTCCATAGTTTCGCTATGGTGTAAGATAGTAGTAGTTGGCCAGGAGGATGTGAGAGTTTGTGCACTTGTAGGAGGTTTTGGCTTTTGGATCTTAGAGAGTGGCTGGGTGTGTAGGGTATTAGAAATCTGGGGAGGGAAGGGCATTCTCTAGGTTTGAAGATGAGTTTGCAGGCTGTTGTAAGTGGGTATATTAGGTGGTTGGGGAGTTCTAGCTAGTTGAGGGTGTGTAGGGAGTGACAGTGATGGGATGTGTTTTTAGAATTGTTTGCAAATTTGCAGATTTTGTAACAGCAGGCGTTGAGTTTGGAACAAAGGCCAAGTTGTAGGTTGGAGAATAGGGGAGCACCACACAAGAGAGAGGGGAGAAGGAAGGTAGAAGCGAGGGTTTGTCGGGTGGAGGGGTGAGGTTGCAGTTGTACCTGTAGAGGAGACCGATTTTCTGATGGGTTTTCTTGATTGTGAAGTAGATGTGGGAGATGAATTTTAAGTTTTCATCAATGGAAATGTCAAGTAGCTTGGTACTGTGAACGATTTCTAGAGGGGTGTTATTTTGGCTTTTAATGGAAAACAGATTTCTGTTGAATTGGGAGGTTTTCGTAGGAGTGAAAATCATTAGTTTTGCTTTGGTTGCGTTTAGCGCTAGGTGATTGGATTGCATCCATGATTTAGTTTTGGAGAAGGCTATTTGGGTTTTGAGTAGAGGTTCGGAGGGGCAGGAGGCTGAGCATATGATGCTGGAGTCATCAACATATTAGATAACTAAGGTGTCAGGGATGGAGTGGTGGAAGTTGTTGATGAATATGTTGAAGAGGAGTGGGCCCAGTACAGATCCTTGTGGAACTCCTGTGGGTGTGGGTAAGAAAGAGGAAGTTGGCTCTTTCCCTTGCACAGCATGTTGGTGCATGGACTGGTAGATGGAGTACCAGGCTGAGGCTGAGGGAGAGAGGTGCAAGTATGAGAGCTGGGACAGGAGTAGAGTGGGAGATGCAATCAAATGCCTTTGAGAAATCTAGAAACAGTGGTGAAACATTTTTGCCATTGTCGCGTGCTAAGTTGATTGTTTTAAGAATGGATAGGAGGGCTGTCATGGTGCTGTGGCTGGAGCGGAAGCTGTGTTGAGTAGGAGAGAGGAGATTGTGCTGGGTTAGGTATGGCATGAGTTGTGAGTGGATAGTTTTTTTCTAGTATTTTAGAGAGAGGAGAGAGTATAGCTATGGGTCTGAAGTTGGTTGTGTCTGTGTTTTTACCACCTTTGTGGAGAGGGATGATGAATGCGTGTTGCTAGACGGTAGGGACATACGATTCTTGTATAGATCTATTTATAAGAACAGATATGGGATAGGCTATAGTTTCAGCAAATAGTCTTCAGAAAGTTGCTGGTAGGTTGTCTAGTGCATTGTGGCATGGTTTTAGCATTAGCAGTAGTCTTTTTATTGTGTTAGTGGAAACAGGTCTAAGGTTGAAGAGGGGAGATGGAGGACGGTGAGTGCGGAGGTTGGGGGCAGGGCAAGGGGGATGTGTTGAAGGGGGGAGTTAGGGAAGGAGGAGGATAGTTTAACTATGCAATCTATAAAGAATGAGTTAAATTTTGTGGTAGTGTCAAGGCTGGTGATCTTAGGATCAGGGCAAGGGTTGGCTTTATTACCAGGGTTGAGAATGGAGGAGATGAGTTCCAACATTTCTTTGGGTTAGTTGAGTGCATGGATTGCAGATTGCAGTAGTAGGTTTTGCGATCCTTATTTGACCTGGTTGGAAAGTTTATAAGTTGGGTGAAATTTTATAGGTTGATTGAATTTTATAGGTTGATTATGTGAAGCACATGCTAACAACAGTAGATAAAGTCTAAGAGGTAGCATATGTTTATGAGAAGCAAGAGTGATTAGTGTGGTATATAGATATCAATCTGCTACTCGTGGAGATATTAAATAAGGCAGCTGAGATTGCAACAGGACAGGAAGATTAAGCAGGTTAAACTTAAAGAACTTGTACCTATGAATACATTCCAGGCTTACAGGTCTATGCACCTTAATATAATTAATCTCAGCTTGTCCAAAATAAGAAAGAAGTGTAAAATCAGAGAGCGACAGTATGCAGCACATTCTAGGTTTGCATGTCTTTACATTATGAGATGCGAAGAAGCATATAATACACATACAGATTACTGCCATTCCTGTATAGGAGGCATATGTTGCTATATATCACTCATGCAGATTACTGACACATTCCTGTATAGCTTAAATATGTTGCATATATCACTCATACAGATTATTGACATTCCTGTATAGCTGGTATATGTTGCATATATCACTCACGCGGATAACTGATGGCATACCTGTATAGCAAGTATATGTTGCATATATCACACATACAGATTATTAACATTCCTGTATAGCTGGTATATGTTGCATATATCACTGATACAGATTATGACATTCCTGTATAGCTGGTATATGTTGCATATATCTTTTATACAGATTACTGACATTCCTGTACAACTGGAATATGTTGCATGTATCAGTCATACAGATTACTAATAATCCTGTATAGATGGTATATGTGGCATATGTCACTCATGCAGATTACTGATGGCATTCCTGTATAGCTGGTATATGTTGCATATATTACTTATACAGATGACCTATGACATACCTGTATAGTTGGTATATGTTGCATATATCACTCATACAGACTGCTGATGCCAAGCCTGTATAGGTGGTATATGTTGCATATATCACACATAGAGATTACTGACATCCTGTACAGCTGGTATATTTTGCATATATCACGCATACAGATTATAGGTTCATAGGTTCATAGGTTTATACTAGGCTATCTGCCCGAGGGCATTTACAAGCCTAGCCCATAGTTTTGTGGCTTACGCCACCCCTTTAGTATGGGGAACTATACCCATTATTTTGCTGTGCCTCTGTCGAGCAGTGACACTGAGGTAATCCCTGGGGTATATCTGCGATCTCCCATCCATTGGTCAAGATTTCTCTTGAACAAGGCCAGCAAGGTGCTCTGCCTCACATATACCGGGATTTTGTTCCACAGCATAGGGAGTCTTTGGGTGATGAATCTATCCCTCTAGCATGTCCTATTAATAGCCTTGTCGAGGTTTAAGTCTCCCGCCCTTGTGGCTCTGATGGATCTAGATTTATTGAGGTGAAGCATATTCATCAAATCTGGGTTTGACATGGCCTTGTATGTCAGGCACAGGTCACCTCTGAGCAGCGGTGGCGACTGAATAGAGCTGAAGTTCTTTCAGTCGGGCAGCATAGTACAGATTTTGAGACCCTTTATCTTTTGGTGAGGAACTTTGTGGCCTCTCCAGCTGCTGCAAGTGTCGGGTCAGATACATTCGAATGGGGCATTGTACTCAATCATTGGTCTGATGAGTGATGAGTACAGGAAACTATGACCTCCCTTGATCTAGATGTGAATCCCTTCATGATAAGGTGGGCAATGTAGAAGGTCTTCCTAACTACTTTAGCTACATGGGTGTCGAATGACAGGCTACTGTCAACCTGGGTCCCCAGGTCCCTAATAACTTCTTCTGTGCTCAGTGGATTGCCACCTATGTGGTAGCTAGGGGTAACCTTGTTTTCCGAAGGGTATGACTATGCATTTTTTGGCATTTAACTTTAGGCCATGGCTCTGGCACCAGTTATCCGTTTCTGTGAGACCTTTCTGAAGGATATCTGTGTCAGATGTGTTTTCGACTCTGGCCAGTTTGCAGTCATCTGCAAACTTTGTCAGCCATAACCCTCCTGTGTTTGCTTGTACTTCAGAGAAGTAGATGCCAAACAAGAGTGGGCCCAGGACTGAGCCCTGTGGGACACCACTTGTGACAGGCTTAGAGTCTGACATGGCGCCAGCAACTCTGACCCTGTGGGTTCTGTCGCTCAGCCAGTTTGCAACCCATCTTGTGATGTATGGGTTAACATTTAAGCTGATGAGTTTTTCAATGATACCCGAGTGGGGTATTGTATGGAAAGCTTTCGCCAGATCGAGGTATGTTGTATGGACTGCTTTTCCCTCATCAATGGCTTTGGTGACTGTTTCGAAAAAGTCAACCAAGTTTAAAAGACATGATCTGCCTTTGACAAAGCCAAACTGGGTTGGATCCAAAGTCTGCAAATTCCCTATGTCTTTGTTTATGAGATAAATTATGATCCTCTCCATGGCTTTGCAGATAAGGCTTGTCAAGCTAATGGGCTGGTAATTTCCTGGGTCGGTGGAGGCACCGCCTTTATGAAGTGGGACCACTGTCGCAGTGCGCCACTCCCTGGGTACGTATCCAGAGGTGAGACTATGATTAAACAGCTGTCCTAGCTGTGGGTTTAATTCCTCATTGAGTTCATGGAGCACACAGCCGGGGACACCATCAGGTCCCATGGATGCTGTGTTTTTTGCTTTGGAGAGAGCAATTCTCACTTGGGCGTTAGAGATGTTTGGGGGGCTACAATCGTTTGGTATAGATATCTCACCTTTTGGGGGGGGGAGAAGTTTGCACTGAACCTGTCAGCCAGTATGTTGGCAATGTCTGTAGGATCAGTAATCTTCACATCATTTTGAACTAGTTCTGAGCATATCTGGGAGTTTCCTCCCAGGTTTCTAACATAGCTGAAGAAGACCTTATGATTGTCTTTTGAGTCTTTAGCTATTTTTCTCTCAAAGTTTGCTTTGGATGATTTTATGAGAGCTCTTAGTTTTTTACTTGTAGTGATCAAAGGTGTCTTACCTTTTAAGGATTTTGCTCTATCTTGTAGTAGCTTCCTCCTTTTGTTGTAGAGTTTGTTTATGGCTGGGGTCCACCAGACAGGACGCTTACCTTTGGTACAAAGAGTCTTTGTTTTGCTTGGGATTGCCTTATCCATGCAGTCCTGTAGGTGCTGGTAGAAGGCATTTGTAAGTGATTCAGCGGCTTGGGTACTGTTTTCCCAGCTCGGGGCCTTAAAGGAGACCACACTAGTCTTTAGAAGTGTGAAGTCGGCTTTCGAGAAGTTCTTTACTGTGGTCTTTTTATTTCAGGTGGGGTGGGATGAGGACCTCCAGCGAGATTAGTTTGTGATCTGATCTCACCAGTGAGGGTATACTTCGGTGTTGAACATTGTGCTCCCATGTTCGTGATGATGAGATCAAGTATGTTTTCTCCTCTTGTGGGGATGGTGACCAGTTGTTCCATGGCGTTTGAGTTTATGAATTCCAGGAACTTTTGGGCTAGGGTATTTGGGCTTGAGTAGTGTTCCCAGTCTATATTAGGGTAATTGAAGTCACCTAGTATGATGATGTTTGGAGATACATTTATCCCCTCCAGTGTTTTCAGGAAAGCCATGTGAGGTTCCTGAGTTTGTGAGGGTGGCCTGTAACATACTACAATTTGCAGAGCAGTCTTGCCTATGGTTAATTACACCTGGATGGTCTCCGATGCATCGTGCATTGCCACCAATCTTGAGGTGTGGGTGTCCTTGATGAATATGGATACCCCCCCTCCTTTCTTGGTATTGTCCGGATTTTGGGGCGGAGCATGGTATGAGGTAAAACCTGATAGTGCTGGGGTGCTCTCAGGAGCCTTGAACCAGGTTTCTGTCACAGCACAGACATCGATGTTCTCCATACTGAGAAGGGCCTCGAGTGCGTGCATTTTGAGATTGAGACTTCTGGCATTGAGCTGCATTACCCTTAGCTTTTTTCCATTTTTGTGTTCTAGGGTGGTAGGTTTAGAATTTGAGCCTTGCCTAAAAAAGGCACTATGGGGGTGGCAAGAGCCTTTGCCAATATCCGGAATCCCAGGGGTGACAGGTGCAAGCCATCCCTTGCGAAGCAGCGTGGCTTGTCCAGCATGCCATCCCAGGCAGACAGACATTGGATCCCCTGTGAATTACACCAGAGTTTAAGCCAATTGTTAAAGCTGATCATCTTATCTCTGTATTGTGGCATCATTCTTGGTGAAGGTAGGATACTGCTCAAGGTCAGGGTCATACCTGCCTGGGCTACATAATCAGAGAGCTCCTCAATGTCTCTTTTCATGTAGTCCAAGGAGGTACGTCTCAGGTCGTTTACACCAGCGTGGACAATGACTGAATCGTATTTGTACCTGCTGTTGAGAGACCTGAGTGCTTGCGTTATGTGGCGGATTCTAGCGCCCGACAGGCAGCTTACTGTGACCCTCTCCTTACTCAGTCTGGTGGCGGGACGTCAGTGTGTCTGACTATGGAGTCACCAATGACTAGTGTGTCTGGCATTGTGTTTGGCCTTAAGGGCTGTGACTGTTTGACACTCTGACTGTGAGGTCTATGTGTTGCAGGTGTTGTGTTTTGAGGTGGTAGTTGTTTGGGTGTCTGCTTTGGTGGCCTCTGCTGTTTTGGTAGATTTTTGCTCAGAGCCTCAGTATGTCTTTGTGTGTTTATGTGTATGATTTGAGGTTGTGATGGTACTATGTGAGACTGGGTCTATAGTGTGTGTGGTAACCTTCTCCTCCTGTCTGGTCTTGCCAGTCCTATGTTGAGAGCTCAGCCTCCAGTTTGGCCATATAGTTGCATCTCTCGCATGTATTTGTGTTTTGTGGGAGGAGGAGAGGGTTGTCTGTGTACATGAGGCAATTGTAACATTGCCTCAATATTCCCAGGTTCACCAGCTGAGCAGGAGAGGACACTAGCAACTGATCCCTCGACATGCTAGAAGGAATAGACAAAAAAACTTTAAAAGAGATTCCGGGGGATGTGGGTGTCCGAGAAATGGGATTTGCCTTTTTGATCACTAACATTCCTGTATAGTGGGTATATGCTGCATATATCGCTCATACAGATTACTGACATTTATGTATAGCTGGTATATGTTGCATATATCACACATACAGTTTACTGACATTTCTGTATAGCTGGTGTATGTTGCATATACCACAAATACAGATTACTGACATAACTGCATAGCTGGTGTATGTTGCATATATCGCTCATACAGATTACTGATGGCATACCTGCATAGGTGGTATAAGTTGCATATATCACACATACAGATAACTGACATCCCTGTATAGCTGGTATATGTTACATATATCAGTCATGTTTACAATAAACGTCCAAAAACTAATAGGCACAAGACAAGATGAGTGTACACTGCAAAGTCCAACAAGGTTTAATAGCTGAGTAAAACAAGCTTACAGCAATCAGTAGTCTGGTGCACACTCCAGTAACTGCCAAGCAATTAAAAGTTAAAAACGATCTGGCTGCACAGAATCCAAGTCACAAAGTGTAAAGCTTTTTTTGAAACACTTCTAACTTCTTCAGACAATAGTGCTCAGAAAGAAAAAACAAGTTTAAGTACTATCCTAGTGGCTCATGCTTGTTAATACAATTAAGCCAATTAAGCACAGTCACATAATTTAAAGGTGTAATCCTAAAATACTGAAGTCAAACAGTTGTTTTTTAAGTCATATAACTATACTTATAAGTAAAGTGTACTAACTACGATTTTAATTAAAACTATTTAATTTATTATATGTTTCATTATAAAACAATATAACTTTGTTTTTTATAAAACTAAGGCACTCATTTTACCCAATGACTTAACAAAAAACAAACTGTTTGACTTCATATTTTAGGATTACATCTTTAAATTATGTGACTGTGCTTAATTGGCTTAATTGTATTAACAAGTATGAGTCACTAGGATAGTACTTAAACTTGATTTTTCTTTCTGAGCACTATTGTCTGAAGAAGTTAGGAGAAGTGTTTCTTAATGAAAAGCACTTTACACTTTGTGACTTGGATTCTGTGCAGCCAGATTTTTTAAACTTTTTATTGCTTGGCAGTTACTGGAGTGTGCACCGGACTACTGATTGCTGTCAGCTTGTTTTACTCAGCTATTAAACCTTGTTGGACTTTGCAGTGTATGCTCCTCTTGTCTTGTACATATATCAATCATACAGATTACTAATGACATACCTGTATAGCTGGTATATGTTGCATATATCACTCATGCAGATTACTGACATTCCTGTATAGCTGGTATATGTTGCATATATCACAAATACAGATTACTGACATAACTGTATAGCTTGTAAATGTTGCATATATAACTCATGCAGATTACTGACGACATTACTGTAATGCTGGTATATGTTGCATATAACACACATGCACATTACTGACGACATTCCTGTATAGATGGTACATATCACACATAAAGATTACTGACATTCTTGTACAGCTTGTATATGTTAAAGACACCACTCATACAGAGTGCTGATGACATTCCTGTAATGCTGGTATATGTTGTATATATAAACACAAACAACACCTCCACTCCTTCAACTGTTCCACGAATTCTAATACACAAAATGAGAACACCAACTGCTGTGCGTTTGAAAATTTTAATTCTGGTACCTCGGCCTTCACCTTCTCCTGGAATACAATTTGCTTACCAAACACCACCCATTTTTAAAAGACATTTAATTGTATAATTGATGCACCATCCCTCAATTTTTCAATTAGCCCTCCTTCATGCTGTATACAAACATCTGACTGACATCATTTTCTCTTTACTTATGTAAATATACATAAACAATTCATGATTTCTTCATATACAAATATAAACACATACATAAATACACTGATATAAATAAATCATGCATTCTTATATCATTTCTACAAAAACCCAAATACTGAACATTGCTACAAAAATGCATACAATCTTGATAGACAGAGAAATTTTAATGCCCTCAAAATTTAATATTCCTAAAATCTGATGTCTTCAAAATTTATTATTCCCGACAGATGTGTGGAATAACTTTAAACCTCTAAGTTCATCCCATTAGGAAATAAAGTTTTTAAATTGAAAATGAACCTGGATTCCATTAATAACAGTTTCTCACGAAACATAGCTTCATTTCCAAATACATTGGGCCTGCCCAGAACACCAAACATGAATCCCTCTGGAACCCCCCCATGTTTCTCACAAAAGTGTTTGCCTACTGGACTTTCTAACTTCTTGTGTCTTATATCTCCTAAATGTTCAAGAATCCTGAGTTTAACCTTTCTTGATGTTTGACCTATGTACCACTTTGTTTTCTCACATCCACAACCAATAATATACACTACCCCTGTGGAGTTACAATCAAAATAATCTAAAGCCTTATATCTGACCTCATTGATTTTAATACCATCCAAGTTTTTAACCCAAACACAAACCTTACACTTTCCACATCTAAATGTTCCCCTTTTATTGCCTTTTCCAAGTATCTTATTCCTTCTGAAACTTAACATTTCCTTGAGATTAAAATACCTTTTATATGAAAAAGTAACCCTCGAAGGAAAAAATTTTCCTATTTTTTCATCTTCACTAATGATGGGCCAGAATCTCGACACTATTTCCCTTAGTGTATTTGAAAAATGTGAGTATCTGGTCACAAAAAACATTTTGTCGCCAGACCTGTCCTTGCCATAGTCATTATAATCAACCATGCTTGATTTACCAAAACTCCCAGAATTACATAACTCATCCCTTTTTCCAGTACGGCTACCAAAACCTAAATCACATTCAACCTTCTTCCTAGCTTCCCTCACATATACTTTGGAATATCCCCTCCCTAGCAATTTTCTTTCAACCTTATTGAATTCACATTCTCATTTTGTGTATTAGAATATGTTGTATATATCACAGATGCAGATTACTGATTACATTCATGTAAAGCTGGTATATGTTGTATATATCACTCATACAGATTACTGACATTCCTGAACAGCTGGTTTATGATACATATATCACTCATGCAGAATGCTGATGACATACCTGTATAGCTGGTATATGTTGCATATATCACGCATGCAGAATACTGACATTCCTGTATAGCTTTTATATTTTCCATATATCACTCAATCAGATTACTGACGTACCTGTGTAGCTGGCATATGTTGCATATATCACTCATGCAGATTACTTATCACATTCCTGTATAGCTTTATATGTTGCATATACCGCGCATACAGATTACTGCCATTCCTGTATAGCTGGTTTATGTTGCATATATCACTCATACAGATTACTGACATTCCTGTACAGCTGGTGTATGTTGCATATATCACTCATACAGATTACTGACATACCTGTATAGCTGCTATATGTTGCATATATCACTCATGCAGGTTACTGATGACATTCCTGTATAGCTGGTAAATGTTGCATATATCACTCATGCAGATTACTGACATTCCTGTATAGCTGGTATATGTTGCATATATTAGTGATGCAGATTTCTGACATTCCTGTATACCTTGTATATGTTGCATATATCTTCCATGCAGACAACTGATGACATTCCTGTATAGTTGGTATATTTTACATATATCACTCATATAGATTACTGTATAGCTGGTATATGTTGCATATATAACTCATACAAATTACTTATGACATTCCTGTATAGCTGGTAGATGTTACATATATCTCTCATACATATTACTGGTGACATTCCTGTACAGCTGGCATATGTTGAATATATCACTCATACAGATTACTGATATTCCTGTATAGCTGGTATATGTGACATATTTCACACATACATATTACTGAAGAGATGACTGTATAGCTGCTACATGTTGCACATATCACTCATACAGATTACTGACATCCCTGTATAGCTGGTATATGTTGCATATATGAATTATACAGATTACTGCCATTCCTTTATAGCTGCTATATTTTACATATATCACTCATAGATGTTACTGACATGCCTGTATAGCTGGTATATGTTGCATATATCACTCTTACAGACTGATGATTACATTCCTGTATAGCTGGTATATATTACATATATCTATCATACAGATTACTGACAACATTCCTGTATAGTTGTTATATGTTGCATATATATCTCATACAGATTACTGGTGACATTCCTGTATAGCTGGTATATGTTGCATATATCACTCATACAGATTACTGACATTCCTGTATAGTTGTTATATGCTGCATATATCACTCGTACAGATTTCTGACTTTTCTGTATAGCTGGTATATTTTGCATATATCACTCATGCAGATTGATGACATTCCTGTATAGCTGGTATATGTTCCATATATCTCACACACAGATTACTAGTAAAAAGCCTGTACAGCTGGTATATGTTGCCTATATCACTCATACAAATTACTGACATTCCTGTACAGCTGGTATATGTCGCATATATCACTCATGCAGACTACTGGTGACATTCCTGTAAAGCTGGTATATGTTACATATATCACTCATACAGATTACTAACATTATTGTATAGCTGGTGTATGTTTCATATATCACACATACAGATTACTGACATGCCTGTACAGCTGGTATATGTTGCATAGATCACTCATACAGATTACTGACATTCCTGTACAGCTTGTATATGTTGCATATATAACACATGCAGATTACTGACACTCCTGCATAGCTGGTATATGTTGCATATATCACTTACACAGATTACTGGCATTCCTCTACAGCTGGTATATGTTGCATATATCACACATATAGATTACTGGTGACATTCCTGTATACCTGGTATATGTTGCATTTATCACTCATGCAGATTACAGATGCCATTCCAGGTTAGCTGCCATATGTTGCGTATATCACTCAGATTACTGACATTTCAGTATAGCTGGCATATGTAGCATATATCACTCATGCAGAATACTGACATTCCTGTATAGCAGCTATATGTTGCCTATATCTCTCATACAGATTACTGTTAATATTCCTGTATAGCTGGTATATGTTGCATATGTCATTCATACAGATTATCAGTTGGTATATGTTGCATATATCACTCATACAGATTACTGACAATCCTGTATAGCTGGTAAATGTTGCATATATCACTTGTAGAGATAACTGACATTCCTGTGAAGCTGGTATATTTTGCATATATCACCCAGATTACTGACATTCCTGTATAGATGGTATATGTTGCATATATCACTCCTACAGGCTGATGATGACATTCCTGAATAGCTGGTATATTACATATATCTCTCATACAGATTACTGGTGACATTCCTGTATGGCTGGTGTATGTTGCATATATAACTCATACAGATTAGTGGTGACATTCCTATCGAACTGGTATATGTTTAATATATCACTCATACAGATTAATGAAATTCGTGTGTAGCTGGTATATGTGACATATTTCACACATACAGATTACTGACATTCCTGTATAGCTGGCATATGTGACATATTTCACACATACATATTACTGAAGAGATTCCTGTATAGCTGCTATATGTTGCACATATCACTAATACAGAATACTGACATTCCTGTATAGCTGGTATATCTTGCATATATCAATTATACAGACTAGGGCCATCCCTGTAGAGCAGGTATATGTTGCATATATCACTCATACAGATTGCTGCCGTTCCTTTATCGCTCGTATATGTTGCATATATCACTCATACAGATTGCTGCCGTTCATTTATCGCTCGTATATGTTGCATATATCACTCATGCAGATTACTGCCATTCCTTTATAGCTAATATATGTTACATATATCACTCATACAGATTTCTGACGTACCTGTATAGCTGGAATATGTTGCATATATCACTCATGCAGACTACTGATGAAGTACCTGTATAGCTGGTATATGTTGTGTGTATCACTCATGCAGCTTACTTATCAAATCTCTGTATAGCTGGTATGTGTTGCATATATTGCACATACAGATTACTGGCATTCCTGTATAGCTGGTTTATGTTGCATATATCACACATGCAGATTACTGACATTCCTGTATAGCTGGTATATGTTATATATACAACTTACACAGATTACTTACATTCCTGTACAGCTGGTATATGTTGCATATATCACACATCCAGATTACTGGTGGCATTTCTGTATACCTGGTATATGTTGCATATATCACTCATGCAGATTATTGGCATTCCTGTATGGCAGATATATGTTGCATATATCACTCATACAGATTATCAGTTGGTATTTGTTGCATATATCACTCATACAGATTACTGACATTCCTGTATAGCTGGGATATGTTGCATATATCAGTCGTAGAGATTACTGACATTCCTATCTAGCTGGTATATGTTGCATATATCACTACTACAGGCTGATGCTAACATTCCTGTATAGCTGGTATATTAATTATATCTCTCATACAGATTATTGGTGACATTCCTGTACGGATGGTATATGTTGCATATATCACTCATACAGAATACTGGCACTCGTGTATAGCTGGTATATGTGATGTATTTCACAAATACAGATTACTGACATTCCTGTATAGCTGGTATATGTGACATATTTAAAAATATGAAAATGTCATATTCAAATTTCAAATTCAAAAAATATTTTCTAATATTTGAAAAACAAAACTAAACTACTCATCTTCCAACCCACCAAACATACTCAAAACAACTCTCACTTTAACATCACAGCAAAAGACAACACCACTATATACCCAACTGAACACACCAAATTGCTAGGAGTGGAAATAGACAATAAACTAAAATTTGACATTCACATATCCTTGACCATAAAAAAAGTCCACAATAAACTAGGAGCGCTATACAGAAATAAGCAACTTCTCAACAAAGCAGCAAATATTTCAATAGCAAATTCCCACCTTATCTCCACCCTACTTTATGCCTGTCCAATATATACCAACCTAAGGCAATGCGATTTAAACAAGCTAGAGACCTTCTACAACAAAATCACCAAATTCACCACAGGGGCATCCTACCGTAGTCACCACTGTCTCTCACTTGCTGAACTGGGCTGGCTTGAACTCCCTCACCTCCTTCAATGGTATCAACTCTCACTTGCCCAAAAACTAGTAAATCATCCACTAAATGTCCCATCCCTCCAAAATCTACTCCAACCCTATCGCACCACCAGACCACTAAGATTCAGCAACAAAAATCACTTGCAGATCACTAAAGCCAATAACTCTGCTGGTGAAGCACTATTCTCTTGCACCATAGCCAAATTATGGAACTCCCTTCCACCCACAATTACCTCCATACCATCATGCACCCACTTCAAAACTTTACTAAAAGCGCACCTAAAAACATGCTGGCTATGCCCTTGCAACTCCCACTCTAATATCACCCTCCCCATCCAACCACTACCTTTCTTTCCACTCCACTAACTACCTTGATTATAGCAAGCTCAGATGCTCATAAGCCAGTACTTATTATACAGCAGGAACTTCTTCTTGTAACATTTGTTAATGTCTGTTATGTACTTCACAGATAAAGATTCTAGTTATCTACTAATGTACTATGTTCTTCATCTGTAAATATGTTGTAAGTAATTGCTATGTACATTCTTAATCACTATGTAATCCAATGTAACTACTGTCTGTTTATTTTAACTGTGGAACTTTTTTCCCCGGGCCTCCACTGAAAATGGACCTACGTCCACTCGGACACTCCCGGTCAACAAATATAAATAAATAAATAAATAAATAAATAAATACATATTTCACATATACAGATTACTGAACAGATTCCTGTACAGCTGCTACATGTTGCATATATCACTCATACAGATTACTGACATTCCTGTATAGCTGGTATATGTTGCATATATCAATTATACAGACTGCGGACGTTCCTGGATAGCAGCTATATGTTGCAGATATCCCTCACACAGACTGCTGATGACATACCTGTATAGCTGGTATATGTTGCATATATCACTCATGCAGATTACTGACATTCCTTTATAGCTAGTATATGTTACATATATCACTCATACAGATTTCCGATGTGCATGTATAGCTGGAATTTGTTGCATATATCACTCATACAGACTGATGATGACATTCCTGTATAGCTGGTATATCTTACATAATACCACACATAAAGATTACTGACATTTCTGTACAGCTGTTATATGTTGCATATATCTCTCATACAGATTACCGGTGACATTCCTTTACAGCTGGTATGTCTTTCAGATATCACTCATACAGATTATTGACATTCCTGTATAACTGGTATATGTTGTATATATCACTCATACAGATTATTGACATTCCTGTATAGTTGATATATGTTGCATATATCAATCATACAGATTACTGACATTTCTGTATAGATAGTATATGTTGCATATATCACTCATACAGACTGATGACTCTCCTGTACAGCTGGTATTTGTTCCATATTTCTCTCATACAGATTTCTAGTCACATTCCTGCACAGCTGGTATATGTTGCATATATCACTCATGCAGACTGCTGATGACGTACCTATATAGCTGATATATGTTGCATATATCACTCATACAGATTACTGACATTCCTGTATTGCTGGTATATGTTTCATATATCACTCATGCAGATTACTTATCACATTTCTGTATAGCTAGCATATGTTGCATATATCGCACATACAGATTACTGACATTCCTGTATAGCTGGTTTATGTTGCATATATCATGCATACATATTACTGACATGCCTGTATAGCTGACATAAGCTGCATATATCACTCATACAGATTACTGACATGCCTGTTTAGCTGGTATATGTTGCATATATCATACATACAGATTACTGAAATTCCTGTATAGCTGGTATATGTTGCATATATCACACATACAGATTACTGGTGACATTCCTGTATAGCTGGTATATTTTACATATATCACTCATGCAGATTACTGACATTCCTGTATAGCTGGTATATGTTGCATATATCACTCATGCAGACTGATGACATTCCTGTATAGCTGGTATATGTTCCATATATCTCACATACAGATTACTAGTAAAAATCCTGTACAGCTGGTATATGTTGCATATATCACTCATACAGATTACTGACATTTCTGTATAGCTGGTATACGTTAAATATATCGCTCATACAGACTGATGACTCTGATGTATAGCTGGTATTCATTCCATATTTCTGTCATACAGATGTCTAGTCACATTCCTGCACAGCTGGTATATGTTGCATATATCACTCATGCAGACTGCTGATGAAGTATCTGTATAGCTGGTATATGTTGTGTGTATCACTCATGCAGCTTACTTATCAAATTTCTGTACAGCTGGTATGTGTTGCATATATTGCACATACAGATTACTGACATTCCTGTATAGCTGATTTATGTTGCATATATCACTCATACAGATGACTGACATGCCTGTATAGCTGGTATATTTTGCATATATCACACAGGCAGATAACTGGCATTCTTGTATAGCTGGTATACGTTATATATATCACTTACACAGCTTACTTACATTCCTGTACAGCTGTATATGTTGCATATATCACACATCCAGATTACTGGTGACATTTCTGTATACCTGGTATATGTTGCATATATCACTCATGCAGATTATTGACATTCCTGTATGGCAGCTATATGTTGCATATATCACTCATACAGATTATCAGTTGGTATTTGTTGCATATATCAGTCATACATATTACTGACATTCCTGTATAGCTGGGATATGTTGCATATATCACTCATAGAGATTACTGACATTCCTGAATAGCTGGTATATTTTGCATACATCAGATATACATATTACTGACATTCCTGTAGATTTGGTATATGTTGCATATATCCACACCTACAGATTAGTGAGATTCCTGTACAGCTTGTATATGTTGCATATATTACTTATACAGATTACTGATGACAAACCTGTATAGCTGGTATATGTTGCATATATCACTCCTACAGGCTGATGATGACATTCCTGTATAGCTGGTATATTACATATATCTCTCATACAGATTATTGGTGACATTCCTGTACAGATTGTATATGTTGCATATATCACTCATACAGATTAGTGGTGACATTCCTATATTGCTGGTATATGTTACATATATCAATCAAACAGAATACTGGCATTCATGTATAGCTGGTATATGTGACGTATTTCACGCATACAGATTACTGACATTCCTGTATAGCTGGTATATGTGACATATTTACAAATATGAAAATGTCATATTCAAATTTCAAATTCAAAAAATATTTTCTAATATTTGAAAAACAAAACTAAACTACTCATCTTCCAACCCACCAAACATACTCAAAACAACTCTCACTTTAACATCACAACAAAAGACAACACCACTATTCACCCAACTGAACACACCAAATTGCTAGGAATGGAAATAGACAATAAACTAAAATTTGACATTCACATATCCTTGACCATAAAAAAGTCCACAATAAACTAGGAGAGCTATACAGAAATAAGCAACTTCTCAACAAAGCAGCAAAGATTTCAATAGCAAATTCCCACCTTATCTCCACCCTACTTTATGCCTGTCCAATATATACCAAACTAAGGCAATATGATTTAAACAAGCTAGAGAACTGCTACAACAAAATCGCCAAATTCGCCACAAGGGCATCCTACCATAGTCACCACTGTCTCTCACTTGCTGAACTGCGCTGGCTTGAACTCCCTCACCTCCTTCAATGGTATCAACTCTCACTTGCCCACAAAATAGTAAATCATCCACTAAATGTCCCATCCCTCCAGAATCTACTCCAACCCTATCGCACCACCAGACTACTAAGATCCAGCAACAAAAATCACTTGCAGATCACTAAAGCCAATAACTCTGCTGGTGAAGCACTATTCTCTTGCACCATAGCCAAATTATGGAACTCCCTCCCACCCACAATTACCTCCATACCGTCATGCACCCACTTCAAAACTTTACCAAAAGTGCACATAAAAACATGCTGGCTATGCCCTTGCAACTCCCACTCTAATATCACCCTCCCCATCCAACCACTACCTTTATTTCCACTCCACTAACTACCTTGATTATAGCAAGCTCAGATGCTCATAAGCCAGTACTTATTATACAGCAGGAACTTCTTCTTGTAACATTTGTTAATGTCTGTTATGTACTTCACAGATAAAGATTCTAGTTGTCTACTAATGTACTATGTTCTTCATCTGTAAATATGTTGAAGTAATTGCTATGTAAATTGTTAATCGCTATGTAATCCAATGTAACTACTGTCTGTTTATTTTAACTGTGGAGCTTTTCTCCCCGGGCCTCTGCTGAAAATGGACCTATGTCCAGTCAGACACTCCCGGTCAACAAATATAAATAAATAAATAAATAAATAAATATTTCACACATACAGATTACTGAACAGATTCCTGTACAGCTGCTACATGTTGCATATATCACTCATACAGATTACTGACATTCTTGTATAGCTGGTATATGTTGCATGTATCAATTATAAAGACTGCGGACATTCCTGGATAGCAGGTATATGTTGCAGATATCCCTCACGCAGACTGCTGATGACATACCTGTATAGCTAGTATATGTTGCATATATCACTCATACAGATTCCGGACATTCCTGTATAGTTCATATATGTTGCATATATCACTCATGCAGATTTCCGATGTGCCTGTATAGCTGGAATTTGTTGCATATATCACTCATACAGACTGATGATGACATTCCTGTATAGCTGGTATATCTTACATAATGCCACACATAAAGATTACTGACATTCCTGTAAAGCTGTTATATGTTGCATATATCTCTCATACAGATTACCGGTGACATTCCTTTACAGCTGGTATGTCTTTCATATGTCACACATACAGATTATTGACATTCCTGTAGAGTTGATATATGTTGCATATATCACTCATACAGATTACTGACATTTCTGTATAGCTAGTATATGTTGCATATATCACTCATACAGACTGATGACTCTCCTGTATAGCTGGTATTTTTCCATATTTCTTTCATACAGATTTCTAGTCACATTCCTGCACAGCTGGTATATGTTGCATATATCACACATGCAGACTGCTGATGACGTACCTGTATAGCTGATATATGTTGCATATATCACTCATACAGATTACTGACATTCCTGTATTGCTGGTATATGTTTCATATATCACTCATGCAGATTACTTATCACATTTCTGTATAGCTGGTATATGTTGCATATATCGCACATACAGATTACTGACATTCCTGTATAGCTGGTTTATGTTGAATATATCACTCATACATATTACTGACATGCCTGTATAGCTGATATAAGTTGCATATATCACTCATACAGATTACTGACATGCCTGTATTGCTGGTATATTTTACATATATCACTCATGCAGATTACTGACATATCTGTACAGCTGGTATATGTTGCATATATCACTCATGCAGATTACTAACATTATTGTATAGCTGGTATACATTTCATATATCACACATAAAGATTACTGACATGCCTGTTTAGCTTGTATATGTTGTATATATCCCACATACAGATTACTGAAATTCCTGTACAGCTTGTATATGTTGCATATATCACTCATGCAGATTACAGATGCCATTCCTGTTTAGCTGCCATATGTTGCATATATCACTCAGATTACTGACATTTCAGTATAGCTGGTATATGTAGCATATATCACTCATGCAGAATACTGACATTCCTGTATAGCAGCTATATGCTGCACAGATCTCTCATACAAATTACTGTTAACATTTCAGTATTGCTGGTATATGTTGCATATATCACTAATACAGATTATAAGTTGGTATATGTTTCATATATCACTCATACAGATTACTGACAATCCTGTATAGCTGGTATATGTTGCATATATCACTCATACAGATTACTGATGACATACCTGTATAGCTGGCATATGTTGCATATATCACTCCTACAGGCTGATGATGACATTCCTCAATAGCTGGTATATTACATATATCTCTCATAAATATTACTGGTAACATTCCTGTATGACTGGTATATGTTGCATTTATCACTCATACAGATTAGTGGTGAAATTCCTATAAAGTTGGTATATGTTTAATATATCAATCACAGATTACTACGTTCATGTGTAGTTGGTATATGTGACATATTTCACACATACATATTACTGAAGAGATTCCTGTATAGCTGCTACATGTTGCATATATCACTCATGCAGATTACTGACATTCTTGTATAGCTGGTATATGTTGCATATATCAATTATACAGACTAAGGACATTCCTGTATAGCAGGTATATGTTGCAGATATCACTCATGCAGACTGCTGATGACATACCGGTATAACTGGTATATGTTGCATATATCACTCATACAAATTCCTGACATTCCTGTATAGGTCATACATGTTGCATATATCACTCATGCAGATTGCTGCCATTCCTTTATAGCTTGTATATGTTACATATATCACTCACACAGATTTCTGATGTGCCTGTATAGCTGGAATATGTTGCATATATCACTCATACAGACTGATGATGGCATTCCTGTATAGCTGGTATATGTTACATATACCACACATAAAGTTTACTGACATTCCTGTATAGCTGTTATATGTTGCATATATCCCTCATACAGATTACTGGTGACATTCCTGTTCAGCTGGTATGTCTTGCATATATCACTCATACAGATTACTGTCATTCCTGCATAGCTGATCTGTGTTGCATATATCACTCATACAGATTACTGACATTTCTGTATAGCTGGTATATGTTGAATATATCACTCATACAGACTGATGACTCTCCTGTATAGCTGGTATTTGTTCTATATTTCTGTCATACAGATTTCTAGTCACATTCCTGCACAGCTGGTATATGTTGCATATATCACTCATGCATACTGCTGATGAAGTACCTGTATAGCTGGTATATGTTGTATATAGCACTCATGCAGATTACTTATCACATTTCTGTATAGCTGATATATGTTGCATATATCACACATACAGATTACTGGCATGCCTGTATAGCTGGTATATATTGCATATATCACACATGCAGATTACTGACATTCCTGTATAGCTGGTATATGTTGTATATACAACTTACACAGATTATTTACATTCCTGTACAGCTGGTATATGTTGCATATATCACACATACAGATTACTGGTGACATTCCTGTATACCTGGTATATGTTGCATATATCACTCATGCAGATTATTGACATTCCTGTATAGCAGTTATATGTTGCATATATCATTCATACAGATTACTGACATTCCAGTATAGCTGGGATATGTTGCATATATCACTTGTAGAGATTACTGACATTCCTGTATAGCTGGCATATGTTGCATACATCAGACATACAGATTACTGACATTCCTATATAGCTGGTATATGTTGCATATAACACACAGACAGATTACAGACATTCCTGTAGATTTGGTATATGTTGCATATATCCACACCTACAGATTAGTGTGATTCCTGTACAACTGGCATATGTTGCATATATTACTCATACAGATTACTGATGACATACCTTTATAGCTGGTATATGTTGCATATATCACTCCTACAGACTGATGATGACATTCCTGTATAGCTGGTATATGTTACATATACCACACATAAAGATTACTAACATTCCTGTATGGCTGGTATATGTTGCTTATATCACTCATACATATTAGTGGTGACATTCCTATATAGCTGGTATATGTTGCATATATCACTCATACAGATTACTGACATTCATGTATAGCTGGTGTATGTGACGTAGTTCACACATACAGATTACTGACATTCCTGTATAGCTGGTATATGTGACATATTTCACACATACAGATTACTGAACAGATTCCTGTATAGCTGCTACATGTTGCATATATCACTCATACATAATACTGACATTCCTTTATAGCTGGTATATGTTGCATATATCAATTATACAGACTGCGGATATTCCTGTATAGCAGGTATATGTTGCAGATATCACTCATGCAGACTGCTGATGCCATACCTGTATAGCTGGTATATGTTGCATATATCACTCATACAGATTCCGGGCATTCCTGTATAGTTCGTATATGTTGCATATATCACGCATACAGACTGATGATGACATTCCTGTATAGCTGGTATATGTTACATATACCACACATAAAGTTTACTGACATTCCTGTATAGCTGTTATATGTTGCATATACCTCTCATACAGATTACTGGCGACATTCCTGTTCAGCTGGTATTTCTTGCATATATCACTCATACAGATTACTGCCGTCCCTGCATAGCTGATCTATGTTGCATATATCACTCATACAGATTACTGACATTTCTATATAGCTGGTATACGTTGAATATATCGCTCATACAGACTGATGACTCTCCTGTATAGCTGGTATTTGTTCTATATTTCTGTCATACAGATTTCTTGTCACATTCCTGCACAGCTGGTATATGTTGAGTATATCACTCATGCATACTGCTGATGAAGTACCTGTATAGCTGGTATATGTTTTATATAGCACTCATGCAGATTACTTATCACATTTCTGTATAGCTGGTATATGTTGCATATATCACTCATACAGATTCCGGACATTCCTGTATAGTTCGTATATGTTGCATATATCACTCATACAGATTACTGCCATTCCTTTATAGCTAGTATATGTTACATATATCACTCATACAGATTTCTGATGTGGTTGTATAGCTGGACTTTGTTCCATATATCACTCATACAGACTGATGATGACATTCCTGTATAGCTGGTATATGTTGCGTATATCTTACATACAGATTACTGGTGACATTCCTGTACAACTGGTATGTCTTTCATATATCACTCATACAGATTACTGACATTTCTGTATAGCTAGTATATGTTGCATATATCACTCATACAGACTGATGACTGTTGTGTATAGCTGGTATTTGTTCCATATTTCTCTCATACAGATTTTTAGTCACATTCCTGCACAGCTGGTATATGTTGCATATATCACACATGCAGACTGTTGATGACGTACTTGTATAGCTGGTATATGTTGCATATATCACTCATACAGATTACTTATCACATTTCTGTATAGCTGGTACATGTTGCATATATCACACATACAGATTACTGACATTCCTGTATAGCTGGTTTATGTTGCATATATCACTCATACAGATTACTGACATGCCTGTACAGCTGGTATATGTTGCATATATCACTCATACAGATTAATGACATTCCTGTATAGCTGGTATATGTTACATATATCACTCATACAGATTACTAACATTATTGTATAGCTGGTATATGTTTCATATATCACACATACAGATTACTGACATGCCTGTTTAGCTTGTATATGTTGTATATATCCCACATACAGATTACTGAAATTCCTGTACAGCTTGTATATGTTGCATATATCATACTTGCAGATTACTGACATTCCTGTATAGCTGGTATATGTTACATATATCCCTCATACAGATTACTGACATGCCTGTTTAGCTTGTATATGTTGTATATATCCCACATACAGATTACTGAAATTCCTGTACAGCTTGTATATGTTGCATATATCATACTTGCAGATTACTGGCATTCCTGTACAGCTGGTATATGTTGCATATATCACACATACAGATTACTGGTGACATTCCTGTATACCTGGTATATGTTACATATATCACTCATGCAGGTTACATATGCCATTCCTGTTTAGCTGCCATATGTTGCAAATATCACTCAGATTACTGACATTTCAGTATAGCTGGTATATGTAGCATATATCACTCATGCAGAATACTGACATTCCTCTATAGCAGCTATATGCTGCACAGATCTCTCATACAAATTACTGTTAACATTTCTGTATTGCTGGTATATGTTGCATATATCACTAATACAGATTATTAGTTGGTATATGTTTCATATATCACTCATACAGATTACTGACAATCCTGTATAGCTGGTATATGTTGCATATATCCACACCTATAGATTAGTGAGATTCCTGTACAGCTGGTATATGTTGCATATATCACTCATGCAGACTGCTGATGACATACCTGTATAGCTGGTATATGTTGTATATATCACTCATACAAATTCCTGACATTCCTGTAGAGTTTTTATATGTTGCAGATATCACTCATGCAGACTGCTGATGACATACCTGTATAGTTGGTATATGTTTCATATATCACTCATACAGATTACTGACAATCCTGTATAGCTGGTATATGTTGCATATATCACTCATACAGATTACTGATGACATACCTGTATAGCTGGCATATGTTGCATATATCACTCCTAAAGGCTGATGATGACATTCCTCTATAGCTGGTATATTACATATATCTCTCATAAATATTACTGGTGACATTCCTGTATGACTGGTATATGTTGCATATATCACTCATATAGATTAGTGGTGAAATTCCTATAAAATTGGTATATGATTAATATATCACTCACAGATTACTACATTCATGTGTAGATGGTATATGTGACATATTTCACACATACATATTACTGAAGAGATTCCTGTATAGCTGCTACATGTTGCATATATCACTCATACAGATTACTGACATTCTTGTATAGCTGGTATATGTTGCATATATCAATTATACAGACTAAGGACATTCCTGTATAGCAGGTATATGTTGCAGATATCACTCATGCAGACTGCTGATGACATACCTGTATAGCTGGTATATGTTGTATATATCACTCATACAAATTCCTGACATTCCTGTAGAGTTTTTATATGTTGCAGATATCACTCATGCAGACTGCTGATGACATACCTGTATAGCTGGTATATGTTGTATATATCACTCATACAGATTCCGGACATTCCTGTATAGGTCATACATGTTGCATATATCATTCATGCAGATTACTGCCATTCCTTTATAGCTTGTATATGTTACATATATCACTCACACAGATTTCTGATGTGCCTGTATAGCTGGAATATGTTGCATATATCATTCATACAGACTGATGATGACATTCCTGTATAGCTGGTATATGTTACATATACCACACATAAAGTTTACTGACATTCCTGTACAGCTGTTATATGTTGCATATATCTCTCATACAGATTACTGGTGACATTCCTGTTCAGTTGGTATGTCTTGCATATATCACTCATACAGATTACTGTTGTTCCTGCATAGCTGATCTATGTTGCATATATCACTCATACAGATTACTGACATTTCTGTATAGCTGGTATATGTTGAATATATCGCTCATACAGACTGATGACTCTCCTATATAGCTGGTATTTGTTCTTTATTTCTGTCATACAGATTTCTAGTCACATTCCTGCACAGCTGGTATATGTTGCATATATCACTCATGCAGACTGCTGATGAAGTACCTGTATAGCTGGTATATGTTGTATATAGCACTCATGCAGATTACTTATCACATTTCTGTATAGCTGATATATGTTGCATATATCACACATACAGATTACTGGCATGCCTGTATAGCTGGTATATATTGCATATATCACACATGCAGATTACTGACATTCCTGTACAGTTGGTATACATTATATATATCACTTACACAGATTATTTACATTCCTGTACAGCTGGTATATGTTGCATATATCACACATACAGATTACTGGTGACATTCCTGTATACCTGGTATATGTTGCATATATCACTCATGCAGTTTATTGGCATTCCTGTATAGCAGTTATATGTTGCATATATCATTCATACAGATTACTGACATTCCGGTATAACTGGGATATGTTGCATATATCACTTGTAGAGATTATTGGCATTCCTGTATAGCTGGTATATGTTGCATACATCAGGCATACAGATTACTGACATTCCTATATAGCTGGTATATGTTGCATATAACACACAGACAGATTACAGACATTCCTGTAGATTTGGTATATGTTGCATATATCCACACCTACAGATTAGTGTGATTCCTGTACAGCTGGTATATGTTGCATAAATTACTCATACAGATTACTGGTGACATGCCTTTATAGCTGGTATATGTTGCATATATCACTCCTACAGACTGATGATGACATTCCTGTATAGCTGGTATATGTTACATATACCACACATAAAGATTACTGACATTCCTGTATGGCTGGTATATGTGGCATATATCACTCATACATATTAGTGGTGACATTCCTATATAGCTGGTATATGTTGCATATATCACTCATACAGCTTACTGACATTCATGTATATCTAGTGTATGTGACCTATTTCACGCATACAGATTACTGACATTCCTGTATAGCTGGTATATGTGACATATTTCACACATACAGATTACTGAACAGATTCCTGTATAGCTGCTACATGTTGCTTATATCACTCATACATATTACTGACATTCCTTCATAGCTGGTATATGTTGCATATATCACTCATACAGATTCCGGACATTCCTGTATTGTTCATATATGTTGCATATATCACTCATGCAGATTACTGCCATTCCTTTATAGCTAGTATATGTTACATATATCACTCATACAGATTTCTGATGTGGTTGTATAGCTGGACTTTGTTGCATATATCACTCATACAGACTGATGATGACATTCCTGTATAGCTGGTATATGTTGCGTATATCTCACATACAGATTACTGGTGACATTCCTGTACAACTGGTATGTCTTTCATATATCACTCATACAGATTACTGACATTTCTGTATAGCTAGTATATGTTGCATATATCACTCATACAGACTGATGACTCTCCTGTACAGCTGGTATTTGTTCCATATTTCTCTCACACAGATTTCTAGTCACATTCCTGCACAGCTGGTATATGTTGCATATATCACACATGCAGACTGTTGATGACATACCTGTATAGCTGGTATATGTTGCATATATCACTCATACAGATTACTTATTACATTTCTGTATAGCTGGTACTTGTTGCATATATCACACATACAGATTACTGACATTCCTGTGTAACTAGTTTATGTTGCATATATCACTCATACAGATTACTGACATGCCTGTATAGCTGGTATATGTTGCATATATCACTCATACAGATTACTGACATGCCTGTATAGCTGATATAAGATGCATATATCACTCATACAGATTACTGACATGACTGTTTAGCTGGTGTATGTTGTATATATCACACATACAGATTACTGACATTCTTGTATAGCTGGTATATGTTGCATATATCACACATACAGATTACTGGTGACATTCCTGTATAGCTGGTATATTTTACATATATCACTCATGCAGATTACTGACATATCTGTATTGCTGGGATATGTTGTATATATCACTCATGCAGATTACAAATGACATTCTTTTTTAGCTGCTATATGTTGCATATATCACTCATTAGTTTGCTGACATTCCAGTAGAGCTGATATATGTTGCATATATCACTCATACAGATCACTGACATTGCTGTGCAGCTGGTATATGTTGCATATATCCGTCATACAGATTACTGACATTGCTGTATAGCTGGTATATGTTACATATATCACTCATATAGATTACTGATGACATACCTGTATATCTGGCATATGTTGAATATATCACTCATACAGATTACTGACATTCCTGTATAGCTGTTGTATGTTGCATATATCACAAATACAGATTACTGACATTCCTGTATAGCTTGTACATAGTGCATATATAACACATTCAGATTATTGACGACATTCTTTTATTGCTCGTATATGTTACATGTATCACAAATGCAGATTACTGACGACATTCCTGTATAGCTGGTATATGTTGCATATATCAGTCATACAGATTACTGACATTTCTGTATAGCTGGTATATGTCATACAGATTACTGACATTCTTGTATAGGTGGTATATGTTACATATATCACTCATACAGATTATTGACATTCCTGTACAGCTGGGATATGATGCATATATCACTTATGCAGACTAGTGATGACATACCTGTATAGCTTGTATATGTTGCATATATCACTCATACAGATTACTGACATTCCCGTGTAGCTGTTATATGTTGGATACATCACTTGTGCAGATTGCTGATGACATACCTGTATAGCTGAAATATGTTGCATATATCATGCATACAGATTACTGACATTCCTGTTTACCTGGTATATGCTGCATATATCACTCATACAGATTACTGACATTTCTGTATAGCTGGCATATGTTGCATACATCACTCATGCAGATTACTGATCACATTCTTGTATCATTGTTATGTGTTGCATATATCACTAGTGCAGATTACTGTCATTCCTGTATAGCTGGTATATGTTGCACATATCACTCATGCAGATTACTGACATACTTGTATAGCTTGTATATGTTGCATATATCACTCATACAGATTACTTACTACATTCCTGTATAGCTGATATATGTTGTATCGATCGGACATACAGATTACTGACATTCTTGTACAGCTGGTTTATGTTACATAATATCACTCGTACAGATTACTGACATTCCTGTACAGCAGGTATATGTTGCATATATCACTCGTACATATTGCTTACATACCTGTATAGCTGTTATATGTTGAATATCACACATGCAGGTGACTGATGACATTCCTCTATAGCTGGTATATGTTGCATATATCACTCATGCAGATAACTGACATTCCTGTATTGCTGGTATATGTTGCATTTATCACTCATGCAGATTACTGACATTCCTGTATACCTGGTATATGTCACATTTATCTCTCATGCAGACTACTGATGACAGTACTGTATAGCTGGTATATGTTACATATATCACTCACACAGATTACTGTATAGCTGGTATATGTTGCATGTATCACTCATACAGATTACGGATGACATTCCTGTATTGCTGGCATATGTTGCATATATCACTCATACAGATTACAGACATTCCTATTTAGCTGGTATATGCTTTAAATTTCTAGTCTCCCACCAGAACACAAGTGCTCTTCAGCAGTTGCATTCTGCTTGCTGAGCACAGTCAAGCAAATCTGTGGTCTGTGGCTACCACTCCACCCATACAGTATAGGAAGGAAACAGTATTACAGAACTACACAAGGATATTCATTTTGAGGCTCGGGAGCAGGAACACACTCAAGCAAATCTGCAGTCTGCGGCTACCACTCCACCCATACAGTATAAGAAGGAATCAGTACTGCACATTAAACAAGGATATACATTTTGAGCCTCAAGAGCAGGAGCACACTCAAGCAAATCTGCAGTCTGCGCCTACCACTCCACCCTTACAGTATAAGAAGGAACCAGTACTGAAAAACTAAACAAGGATATACATTTTGAGCCTCAAGAGCAGGGTCAGTCCACCCAGGCATTCTACTTGTATGTTTTATGAGTGAAGCTATTACATTAGCAGTATTTTTTAGTAGTTCTCAGCGTGCTAATAAAACTGATTGTTGTAGCTTTGTGTCCTCCCCCCAGCTAGTGAAGTAATCCTAACTGTCCAATAGACAGTATACATTTAATTCAGATCCCTATGACTAAATTAACCATCAAGCTTAGTGCTTTAGTTTGTATCACTTGGAGGTCCACCTGTTTATTTGCATCTCTATACATTCCCCTTCATTGCTAATGTATCTCCCTACTCTAATCTGTGCACAAACTGCTTACTAATCAGCAAGTCAATGTGAAGACACACTCCCAACCTTAATAAACGTTGTTGCCTCTTCTCTCCTTCACTTTACAGGTAGTTTGAATTATTACTTTCCCCCTCTGAGGCCTTCACTGATAGATTTCCACTGATTGTCTCTCTGTTTTCTTTGCATTCCACCTGGTTTACACCCCTTGTGCTATCTCCCTCCCCCAATACTAAGTCTATATTACAATCCTGCTGAGCGTGGAGCCATCTTTAAATTTCTAGTCTCCCACCAGGACAGAAGTGCTCTTCAGCAATTGCATTCTTCTTGCTGGTATTAGACCTCAGGAATGTGTTTAAAGTGTTCATATTTGTAACATAATACTTACTTTTTACTCTTGTCTTGGTGGGTTCTGCCCCTCTCCGTTCGCCCTCACTAATGCTTAGGCTCTCTCTGATCCCCTGCCTTGCCCCCTGTCGATCCGGCCCCCACTACCTCTACATTTATAGTAATCACAACCACACCCACAGTTCACCCTCACATCACCTCCACCAATCACAGCTCCTCAAGTCAGATCACATTATACCACACCAACTTGCTCCACACAAAATACTCCCAATCACTCTCATTCCCACTAGGCATTTTTTATATCATCTACACTACTTACCGATCCACATATAGTTCAACCCTATAATTCCTATTCAGACCCCCATCTAGAACCAACTTAAACTTTATAACCATGACTATCACACAATTAAGTCTAGTCTGTCTTCTCATAATTCTTTATAACACCACAAGTTATCACTCTAGCAATATCCCTAAACTTAGTAGCACAACACTGCATTATGCACTCTCATATATTTTACAGCACATTATAATAATATCTGCCCACAATTGTTCAAGAACTACATAATGGACCAATTCAGAACTAAACACATATGCTCTCATTCCTACCCCAAAAAAACACAATACTTTCTCACACACCTCACCAAACTCCAACATCTGTATCACCATTTTAGCAGCCCGCTCACCATAAGTGGGATTATCCACACCAACTCAGGCCCAAATCCATCCTGTCCAACACAAACTGCTCCAACACAAATTTCAGAACATAACACCCCCACTATCTTCATCCCTGGGCAAATGAACAACAGCAGCAAAACCAACCATCTTTTAATGCTAAATATTAATATTAGAAGTATCAAAAACAAAATATCTGAACTCCAGGCCACAAAAGCACACTACTCCCCAGACATAGTCACTCCAAGGCAAGTACAAATATGACTCAGTCATTGTCCATGCTGTTGTGAATGACCTGAGACGTACCTCCCCGGACTACATGAAAAGAGACATAAAGGAGCTCTCTGAGCATGTAGCCCAGGCCGGTATGACCCTGACCTTGAGTAGCATCTTACCCTCACCAAGAATGATGCCACAATATGAAGACAAGATGATCAATTTCAACAATTGGCTTAAGTACTGGTGTCATTCAAAGGGGATCCAATGCCTGTCAGCTTGGGATGATATGCTCGACAAGCCATGATGCTTCGCTAGAGATGGCTTGCATCTGTCACCCCTGGGCTTTCGGATATTGGCAAAGGCTCTTGCTACCCCTATAGTGCCTTTTTTAGGCAAGGCTCAAAAGACAAACCCACCTCCATAGGTATCACGAGGGATAAGAAACTAAGAGTAATGCTACTCAATGCCAGAAGTCTAAACCTCAAGATGCATGCACTTGAAACTCTCCTTAGCATGGAGAACATCGATATCTGTGCAGTAACAGAAACCTGGTTCAGGGTTCCCGAGAGCACCCCAGCACTACCAGGTTATACCTCATACCATGCTTTTCGGCCCCAAAACTTGGAACGAACCAGAAAAGGAGGGGGGGTATCTATATTCATCAAAGATACCCACACCTCCAGGTTGGTGGCAAAGCACGAAGCATCAGAGACTATCCATGTGCAACTAACAGTGGGTAAAACTGCCTTCCAGTTTATAGCCTGCTACAGACCACCCTCCCAAACCCAGGAACCCCACTCGGCCTTCCTGAGAACACTGGAAAATATGAAGGTCTCTCCAAACACCATTATATTAGGCGACTTCAACTACCCAAACATAGACTGTGAGCATTACTCTAGCTCCAACACCCTAGCCCAAAGGTTCCTAGAATTTATAAACTCAAATGCTATGGAACAACTTGTTACCACTCCCACAAGAGGGGAAAACATACTGGACCTGATCATCACCAACATGGGGACTCTATGCTCCAGACCAGAAGTGTATCCCTCACTGGTAAGATCAGACCATAAACTAATCTCACTGGATATTCACATCCCGACCCCAACCTCTGCCCAGAAAACCACAGTGAAAAACTTCTCTAAAGCAAATTTCACACTCCTCAAAACCGAGGTGGAATCCTTCAAAGCCCCCGGGCCTGTGGAAAATACGGCCCAGACCGCAGAATCCTTTATAAACGCATTCTATGAACACCTTCAGGAATGCATGGATCATGCAATCCCGAATAAAACCAAGACCCAATCCTCCAAAGGCAGATGTCCTGTCTGGTGGACCCCAGCCATAAACAAACTATACAATAGAAGGAGGAAGCTACTAAATGATAGAGCAAAATCCCAAAAAGGGAAGGCATCACTGATCAGTATTAGCAAAAAACTACGGGCACTCATAAAATTGTCTAAGGCCAGCTTTGAGAGAAAAATTGCACAGGACACTAAGGATAATCACAAGGCTTTCTTTAGTTATGTTACAAACCTGGATGGTAATTCCCAGATATGCTCAGAATTAGTCCAAAATGACAAAAAATACACTGAACCCACAGACATTGCCAACATCCTAGCTGACAGGTTCAGTGCAAACTTCTCTCCCCCCCCACCAAAAGGGCAAATATCTATCCCAGCAGAGTGCTGCCCCCCTGACATCTCAGATGCTCAGGTAAGAGCCACCCACTCCAAAGCAAAAAACACAGCATCAATGGGATCAGACAGTGTCCCGGGCTGCATCCTACATGAACTCCAAGAAGAGCTAAACCCAAACATAAAACTACTGTTCAATCTCAGCCTTACTACAGGATATGTGCCCAAAGAGTGGCGTACAGCAACAGTGGTCCCTCTCCATAAAGGTGGTGCCTCAATGGATCCTGGAAACTATCGCCCCATAAGCTTGACTAGCTTAGTCTGCAAAGCTATGGAAAGGATCATCATGGACCTCATAAATAAAGATATTGGGGACCTACAGACACTGGATCCTACCCAGTTTGGCTTTGTTAAGGGCAGATCCTGCCTTTTAAACCTGGTTGATTTCTTTGAAACAGTCACCAAGGCGATTGATGAGGGGAAGGTGGTCCACACAGCCTACCTGGACCTCGCTAAAGCCTTCGATACAATACCCACTCGGGCATTATAGATAAGCTCATCAGCTTAAATATAAACCCCTATGTCACTAGATGGATTGCAAACTGGCTCAAGGACAGAACCCACATGGTTAGAATTGCTGGAGCCATGTCAGACTCCAAACCAGTTACAAGTGGTGTCCCACAAGGCTCAGTCCTGGGACCTCTCTTGTTCGGTATATATTTCTCGGAGGTACAGGCCAACACGGAAGGACTGTGGCTGACCAAGTTCGCAGATGACTGCAAACTGGGTGCCATAATCGACTCTCCAGCCGACACAAGCATCCTCCAAAAGGGCCTCATAGAAACAGATAACTGGTGCCAGAGCCATGGCCTCAAGCTAAATGCTAAAAAGTGTATAGTCATCCCCTTTGGTAAAAACAAAGTGCCCACAAATTACCACATAGGTGGTAATCCATTAAGTACAAAAGAAGTAATTAGGGACCTGGGGACCCAAGTTGATAGCAATCTCTCATTTGACAACCACGTGGCCAAAGTGGTTAGAAAAACATTTTATGTAGCCCTCCTAATCATGAAGGGATTCACATCTAGATCAGGGAGGTCATCGTGCCTCTTTAATCATCCCTCATCAGGCCCATAATTGAGTACAATGCCCCGTTTGGGATGTACCTTACCAGACACCTGCAGCAACTGGAAAGACCCCAAAAGTACCTCACCAAGAGGATTAAAGGGCTCAAACAGATGCCATATGCTGCCCGGTTAAAGAACTCCAGCTCTACTCAGTGGCATACCGCCTTTTCAGAGGCAATCTGTGCCTGACGTATAAAGCCATGTCCAACCAGGAATTAATGGACATGCTGCACCTCAGAAAATCCAAATCCCATCGAGCTACACGCTCGAGAGACTTGAACCTCAGCACTGAAATAAATAGGACATGCTGGAGGGACAGATTCATAACCCAGAGGCTCCCTTCACTCTGGAATATAATCCCAGTCCAGGTTAGGCAGAGTCCCTCATTGACTCTCTTTGAGAGGAATCTTGATGAGTGGATGGGAGATCGTAGGTTTACCCCGGGTATCACTTCTGTGTCACTGTTAGACAGAGGCACAGTATACTAACCTCGAAAAAGGGCATAGCAAAATAAATTTAAAATGGGTGGCGAAAGCCAAACACATTCTGGCTAGGCTTATAAATGCCCTAGGGCAGATAGCCTAGTATGAACCTATGAACCTGGCTAAATAAAAACATAGCTAACTCAGAAGTTCTCCCTACCGGCTACAATATCATTAGACAAGACAGACCACTTTGTAAAGGGGGTGGAACTGCATTACTGTATAAGTCCAACTTAACTGTATGGCAATTACCAAACTCCTACTCTCCCCCAATAATTGGGACATACTTATCTCACAACTTCAACTTCATCCTAAAAAGGTCATCACCACAATTGTGATGGATATTTCACCTGATAATATACCTGCTAGCCTTGAAAACTTCTTATCCTAGTGTTCTTCCACATACTCACAAGAAACCCTTATTCTGGGGGATTTCAACCTAGACTGGTTCACCTGCATACAATTATACAGATTACTGACATTCATGTATAGCTGGTACATGTGACATATTTCACACAGAGATTACTGAAGAGATTCCTATATAGCTGCTACATGTTGCATACATCACTCATGCAGATTACAGTCATTCCTTTATAGCTGGTATATGTTACATATGTAACTCATACAGCTTTCTGACATGCCTGTATTGCTGATATATGTTGCATATGTCACTCTGACTGATGATGACATTCCTGTATAGCTGGTATGTGTTACATATTCCACACATAAAGTTTACTGACATTCGTGAACAGCTGTTATATGTTGCATATATCTTTCATGCAAACTACTGGTGACATTCCTGTACAGCTGGTATATGTTGCATATATCACTCAAGCAGACTGCAGATGTCATAGCTGTATAGGTGGTATATGTTGCATATATCACTCTTACAGATTACTGACATTCCTGTATAGCTGGTATATGTTGCATATATAACTCATACAGATCACTGACATTCCTGTATATCTGGTATATGCTACATATATCACTAATACAGATTACTGACATTCCTGTATTGCTGGTATATGTGACATATTTCACATACAGATTACTGAAGAGATTGCTGTATAGCTGCTACATGTTGCATATAGCACTCATACAGACTACTGACATTCATGTATAGCTGGCATATGTTACATATATCCATTTTACAGATTGCTGGCATTCCTATAAAGCAGGTTTATGTTGCATATATTACTCATGCATACTGCTGATGACATACATGTATAGCTTTTACGTGTTGCATATAGCACTCATACAGATTACTCATGACATTTCTGTATAGCTGGTATTTGTTGGCATATATCACTCATACAGATTACTGGCATTCCTGTATAGCTGGTATATGTTGCATATATCACTCATACAGATTTCTGACATACCTGTATAGCTTGTCTATGTTGCATATATCACTCGTACAGATTACTGACATTCCTGTATAGGTGGTATATGTTGCATATATCTCTCAATCAGATTAGTGAAATACCTGTATAGGTGGTATATGTTTCATATATCACCCATACAGATTACTTATCACATTTCTGTATAGCTGGTATATGTTGCAAATATCGCACATACAGATTATTGACATTCCTGTATAGCTGGTTTTCTTTTGCATATATCACTCATACAGGTTACTGACATTCCTGTACAGCTGATAAATTTTGCATATATCACTCATAGAGATTGCTGACATACCTGTATAGCTCTTATATGTGGAATGTCACACATGCAGGTTACTGATGACATTCCTGTATAGCGGGTATATGTTGCATATATCAATCATGCAGATTACTGACATTCCTGTATAGCTGGCACACGTTGCATATATCACTCATGCAAAGTAATGACATTCCTGTATACCTGGCATATGTCGCATATATCTCTCATGCAGACTACTGATGACATTCCAGTATAGCTGGTATATGTTACATATATCACTCCTACAGATTACTGTATAGCTGGTATATGTTGCATATATCACACATACAGATTACTGATGACATTCCTGTATAGCTGGCATATTTTGCATATATCACTCATACAGAGTACTGACATTCTGGAACAGCTTGTATATGTTGCATATATCACTTTAACAGATTAGTGGTGACATTCCTGAAAAGCTGGTATATGTTGCGTATATTGCACATACAGATTACAGACATTCCTGTATAGCTGGTATATGTTGCATATATTGCACATACATATTAGAGACATTCCACTATTGCTGGTATATGTGACATATATCTCTCATACAGATTACTGGTGCCCTTCCTGTACAGCTGGTATATGTTATATATATCATTAATACAGATTAGTGTTGACATTCCTGTATAGCTGGTATATATGACATATTTCACACATGCAGACTACTGAAGAGATTCTTGTATAGCTGCTACATGTTGCACATATCACTCATATAGATTACTGGCATTCTTGTATAGCTGGCACACGTTGCATATATCACACATGCAAAGTAATGACATTCCTGTATACCTGGCATATGTCGCATATATCTCTCATGCAGACTACTGATGACATTCCAGTATAGCTGGTATATGTTACATATATCACTCCTACAGATTACTGTATAGCTGGTATATGTTGCATATATCACACATACAGATTACTGATGACATTCCTGTATAGCTGGCATATTTTGCATATATCACTCATACAGAGTACTGACATTCTGGAACAGCTTGTATATGCTGCATATATCACTTTAACAGATTAGTGGTGACATTCCTGTAAAGCTGGCATATGTTGCATATATTGCACATACAGATTACAGACATTCCTCTATTGCTGGTATATGTGACATTTATCTCTCATGCAGATTACTGGTGCCCTTCCTGTACAGCTGGTATATGTTACATATATCCCTAATACAGATTAGTGTTGACATTCCTGTATAGCTGGTATATATGACATATTTCACACATGCAGACTACTGAAGAGATTCTTGTATAGCTGCTACATGTTGCACATATCACTCATATAGATTACTGACATTCCTGTACAGCTGGTACATGTTGAATATATCACTCATACAGATTGCTGACATTCCTGTATAGCTGATGTATGTTGCATATATCACTCATACAGATTACTGACATTGCTGTATAGCTGGTGCATGTTGCATATATCACTCTTACAGATTACTGATCACATTCCTGTATAGCTGGTATATGTTACATATATCTTTCATACAGATTACTGACATACCTGTATAGCTTGTATATGTTTCATATATCACTCATACAGACTGCTGATGACATTCATGTTTAGCTGATATATGTTACATATATCTCTCATGCAGATTGCTGAAATTCCTGTACAGCTGGTATATGTTACATATATCACTCATGCAGATTGGTGACATTCCTGTATAGCTGGTATATGTTGGCATATATCACTCATACAGATTACTGGCATTCTTGTATAGCTGGCACACGTTGCATATATCACACATGCAAAGTAATGACATTCCTGTATACCTGGCATATGTCGCATATATCTCTCATGCAGACTACTGATGACATTCCAGTATAGCTGGTATATGTTACATATATCACTCCTACAGATTACTGTATAGCTGGTATATGTTGCATATATCACACATACAGATTACTGATGACATTCCTGTATAGCTGGCATATTTTGCATATATCACTCATACAGAGTACTGACATTCTGGAACAGCTTGTATATGTTGCATATATCACTTTAACAGATTAGTGGTGACATTCCTGTAAAGCTGGTATATGTTGCATATATTGCACATACAGATTACAGACATTCCTGTATAGCTGGCATTTGCTGCATATATCACTCATATAGATTACTGACTTTCTGGAACAACTTGTATATGTTGCATATATCACTTTAACAGATTAGTGGTGACATTCCTGTAAAGCTGGTATATGTTGCATATATTGCACATACAGATTACAGACATTCCTGTATAGCTGGTATATGTTGCATATATTGCACATACAGATTACAGACATTCCACTATTGCTGGTGTATGTGACATATATCTCTCATACAGATTACTGGTGCCCTTCCTGTACAGCTGGTATATGTTACATATATCATTAATACAGATTAGTGTTGACATTCCTGTATAGCTGGTATATATGACATATTTCACACATACAGACTACTGAAGAGATTCTTGTATAGCTGCTACATGTTGCACATATCACTCATATAGATTACTGACATTCCTGTACAGCTGGTACATGTTGAATATATCACTTGTAGAGATTAGTGGTGACATTCCTGTATAGCTGGTATATGTTACATATATCACTCATACAGATTACTGACATTGCTGTATAGCTGGTGTATGTTGCATATATCACTCTTACAGATTACTGATCACATTCCTGTATAGCTGGTATATGTTACATATATCTTTCATACAGATTACTGACATACCTGTATAGCTTGTATATGTTTCATATATCACTCATACAGACTGCTGATGACATTCATGTTTAGCTGATATATGTTACATATATCACTCATGCAGATTGCTGAAATTCCTGTACAGCTGGTATATGTTACATATATCACTCATGCAGATTGGTGACATTCCTGTATAGCTGGTATATGTTGGCATATATCACTCATACAGATTACTGGCATTCTTGTATAGCTGGCACACGTTGCATATATCACACATGCAAAGTAATGACATTCCTGTATACCTGGCATATGTCGCATATATCTCTCATGCAGACTACTGATGACATTCCAGTATAGCTGGTATATGTTACATATATCACTCCTACAGATTACTGTATAGCTGGTATATGTTGCATATATCACACATACAGATTACTGATGACATTCCTGTATAGCTGGCATATTTTGCATATATCACTCATACAGAGTACTGACATTCTGGAACAGCTTGTATATGTTGCATATATCACTTTAACAGATTAGTGGTGACATTCCTGTAAAGCTGGTATATGTTGCATATATTGCACATACAGATTACAGACATTCCTGTATAGCTGGCATTTGCTGCATATATCACTCATATAGATTACTGACTTTCTGGAACAACTTGTATATGTTGCATATATCACTTTAACAGATTAGTGGTGACATTCCTGTAAAGCTGGTATATGTTGCATATATTGCACATACAGATTACAGACATTCCTGTATAGCTGGTATATGTTGCATATATTGCACATACAGATTACAGACATTCCACTATTGCTGGTGTATGTGACATATATCTCTCATACAGATTACTGGTGCCCTTCCTGTACAGCTGGTATATGTTACATATATCATTAATACAGATTAGTGTTGACATTCCTGTATAGCTGGTATATATGACATATTTCACACATACAGACTACTGAAGAGATTCTTGTATAGCTGCTACATGTTGCACATATCACTCATATAGATTACTGACATTCCTGTACAGCTGGTACATGTTGAATATATCACTTGTAGAGATTAGTGGTGACATTCCTGTATAGCTGGTATATGTTGCATATATCACTCATACAGATTACTGACATTGCTGTATAGCTGATGTATGTTGCATATATCACTCTTACAGATTACTGATCACATTCCTGTATAGCTGGTATATGTTACATATATCTTTCATACAGATTACTGACATACCTGTATAGCTTGTATATGTTTCATATATCACTCATACAGACTGCTGATGACATTCATGTTTAGCTGATATATGTTACATATATCACTCATGCAGATTGCTGAAATTCCTGTACAGCTGGTATATGTTACAGATATCACTCATGCAGATTGGTGACATTCCTGTATAGCTGGTATATGTTGCATATATCGGTCTTGCAGATTACTGACATGCCTGTATAGCTGGTATATGTTGTATATATCAAACATACAGATTACTGACATTCCTGTATAACTGGTATATGTTGTATATATCACACATACAGATTACTGACATTCCTGTATAGTTGGTATATGTTGCATATATCAATCATACAGATTGCTGATGACATTCCTGTGTAACTGGTATAGGTTCCATATGTCACTCATGCAGATTGCTGACATTCCTGTATAGCTGGTATATGTTGTATATATCACACATACAGATTACTGACATTCCTGTATAACTGGTATATGTTGTATATATCACACATACAGATTACTGACATTCCTCTATAGCTGGTATATATTACATACATCACTCATGCAGATTGTTGACATTCCTGTGTAGCTGGTATATATTGCATATATCACTCATGGAGACTGCTGATGGCATTCCTGTGTAACTGGTATATGTTCCTTATATCACTCATGCAGGTTGCCGACATTCCTGTATAGATGGTATATGTTGTATATATCACACATACATATTACTGACATTCCTGTATAGGTGGTATATGTTGTATATATCACTCATGCAGACTGCTGATGACATTCCTGTGTAACTGGTATATGTTCTATATATCACTCATGCAGATTGTTGACATTCCTGTATAGCTGGTATATATTGCATATATCACTCATACAGACTGCTGATGACATTCGTCTATAGCTGGTATATGTTGTATATTTCACTCATGCAGATGACTGACATTCCTGTATAGTTGGTATATGCTGCATTTGTCACTCATACAGATTACTGACATTCCAGTATAGCTGGTATATGTTGCATATATTGCTCATGCAGATTACTGACATGCCTGTATAGCTGGAATATGTTGTATATATCACACATACAGATTACTGACATTCCTAGCTGATATATGTTGCATATATCACTTAGGCAGATTACTGACATTCATGTATATTTGGTATATGTTGCATATATCACGCATGCAGTTTACAGACATTCTAGTACAGCTGGTATATGTTGTATATATCACACATACAGATTACTGACATTCCTGTATAGGTGGTATATGTTGCATATATCACTCATGCAGACTGCTGATGACATTCCTGTGTAACTGGTATATTTTCCATATATCACTCATGCAGATTGCTGACATTCCTGTATAGGGTCATAGGTTCATAGGTTCATACTAGGCTATCTGCCCTAGGGCATTTATAAGCCTAGCCAGAATGTGTTTGGCTTTCGCCACCCATTTTAAATTTATTTTGCTATGCCCTTTTTCGAGGTTAGTATACAGTGCCTCTGTCTAACAGTGACACAGAAGTGATACCCGGGGTAAACCTACGATCTCCCATCCACTCATCAAGATTCCTCTTGAATAGAGTCAATGAGGGACTCTGCCTAACCTGGACTGGGATTTTATTCCAGAGTGAAGAGAGCCTCTGGGTTATGAATCTGTCCCTCCAGCATGTCCTATTTATTTCAGTGCTGAGGTTCAAGTCTCTCGAGCGTGTGGCTTGATGGGATTTGGATTTTCTGAGGTGCAGCATGTCCATTAATTCTGGGTTGGACATGGCTTTATACGTCAGGCACAGATCACCTCTGAACAAGCGGTATGCCACTGAGTAGAGCTGGAGTTTCTTTAACCGGGCAGCATATGGCATCTGTTTGAGCCCTTTGATCCTCTTGATGAGGTACTTTTGGGGTCTTTCCAGTTGCTGCAGGTGTCTGGTAAGGTACATCCCAAAAGGGGCATTGTACTCAATTATGGGCCTGATGAGGGATGAGTAAAAAGGCACAATGACCTCTCCTGATCTAGATGTGAATCCCTTCATGATTAGGTGGGCTATATAAAATGTTTTTCTAACCACTTTGGCCACGTGGTTGTCAAATGAGAGATTGCTATCAACTTGGGTCCCCAGGTCCCTAATTACTTCTTCCATACTTAATGGATTACCACCTATGTGGTAATTTGTGGGCACTTTCATTTTGCCAAAGGGGATGACTATACACTTTTTGGCATTTAGCTTGAGGCCATGGCTCTGGCACCAGTTGTCTGTTTCTATGAGGCCCTTTTGGAAGATGCTTGTGTCGGCTGGAGAGTCGATTATGGCGCCCAGTTTGAAGTCATCTGCTAACTTGGTCAGCCACAGTCCTTCCGTGTTGGCCTGTACCTCCGAGAAATATATACCGAACAAGAGAGGTCCCAGGACTGAACCATGTGGGATACCACTTGTAACTGGTTTGGAGTCTGACATGGCTCCCGCAATTCTAACCATGTGGGTTCTGTCCTTGAGGGAGTTTGCAATCCATCTAGTGACATAGGGGTTTATATTTAAGCTGGTGAGCTTATCTATAATGCCCGAGTGGGGTATTGTATCGAAGGCTTTTGCGAGGTCCAGGTAGGCTGTGTGGACCACCTTCCCCTCGTCAATGGCCTTGGTGACTGTTTCAAAGAAATCAACCAGGTTTAAGAGGCAGGATCTGCCCTTAACAAAGCCGAACTGGGTAGGATCCAGTGTCTGTAGGTCCCCAATATCTTTATTTATGAGGTTTATAGCTGGTATATGTTGCATATATCACTCATGCAGTTTACTGACATTCCTGTACAGCTGGTATATGTTGCATATATCACTCATACAGCTCACTGACATTCCTGTATAGCTGGCATATGTTGCATATATTACTCATACAGACTGCTGACGATATTGCTGTATAGCTGGTATATGTTATATATATCACTCATGCAGATTGCTGACATTCCTGTATAGCTGGTATATGTTGCATATATAACTCATACAGATTACTGTTGACATTCCTGTATAGCTGGTATATGTTGCGTATATCACTCATGCAGTTTACTGACATTCCTATACAGCTGGTATATGTTGCATATTTCACTCATACAGCTTACTAATATTCCTGTATAGCTGGTACATGTTGCATACATCACTCATACAGACTGCTGACGACATTCCTGTATAGCTGGTATATGTTATATATATCACTCATGCAGATTGCTGACATTGCTGTATAGCTGGTATATGTTGCATATATCACACATTTAGATTACTTATCAGTTTCCTGTATAGCTGGTATAGGTTGCCTATATCACTCATACAGATTACTGACAAATTTCCTGTATAGCTGGTATATGTTGCATATATCACTCATGCAGATTACTGACATGCCTGTATAGCTGGTATAGGTTGTATATATCACACATACAGATTAGTGACACTCCAAGCTGGTATATGTTGCACATATCACTTATGCACATTACTGACATTCATGTATAGCTGGTATATGTTGTATATATCACACATACAGGTTACTGACATTCCTGTATAGTTGGTATATGTTGCATATATCACTCATACAGACTGCTGATGACATTCCTGTATAGCTGGTATATGTTGCATATATCACTCATGGAGACTGCTGATGACATTCCTGTGAAACTGGTATATGTTCCTTATATCACTCATGCAGATTGCTGACATTCCTGTATAGCTGGTATATGCTGCATATATCACTCATGCAGTTTACGACATTCCTGTACAGCTGGTATATGTTGTATATATCACACATACAGATTACTGACATTCCTGTATAGGTGGTATATGTTGCATATATCACTCATGCAGACTGCTGATGACATTTCTGTGTAACTGGTATATGTTCCATATATCACTCATGCAGATTGCTGACATTCCTGTATAGCTGGTATATATTGCATATATCACTTAGACAAACTGCTGATGACATTCGTCTATAGCTGGTATATCTTGTATATTTCACTCATGCAGATTACTGACATGCCTGTATAGTTGGTATATGCTGCATTTATCACTCATACAGATTACTGACATACCTGTAAAGCTGTTATATGTTGCATATATTGCACATACAGATTACAGACATTCCTGTATATCTGGTATATGTTGCATATATCACTCATACAGATTACTGACATCCTGGAACAGCTTGTATATGCTGCATATATCACTTTAACAGATTAGTGGTGACATTCCTGTAAAGCTGGCATATGTTGCATATATTGCACATACAGATTACAGACATTCCTCTATTGCTGGTATATGTGACATTTATCTCTCATGCAGATTACTGGTGCCCTTCCTGTACAGCTGGTATATGTTACATATATCCCTAATACAGATTAGTGTTGACATTCCTGTATAGCTGGTATATATGACATATTTCACACATACAGACTACTGAAGAGATTCTTGTATAGCTGCTAGATGTTGCACATATCACTCATATAGATTACTGACATTCCTGTACAGCTGGTATATGTTGAATATATCACTCATACAGATTGCTGACATTCCTGTATAGCTGATGTATGTTGCATATATCACTCATAGAGATTACTGATCACATTTCTGTATAGCTGGTATATGTTACATATATCCTTCATACAGATTACTGACATTCCTGTACAGCTGGTATATGTTACATATATCACTCATGCAGATTGGTGACATTCCTGTATAGCTGATATATGTTGCATGTATCATTCATACAGATTACTGGGGACATACCTGTATAGCTGATATATGATACATATATCACTCATATAGATTACTGACATACCTGTATAGCTGGTATATGTTGCATATATCACTCATACAGATTACTGATCGCATTCCTGTATAGCTGGTATATGTTACATATATCACTCATGCAGACTGCTGATTACATTATGTCTAGCTGGTATATGTTGTATATATCACTCATACAGATTACTGACATTCCTGTACAGCTGGTATATGTTACATATATCACTCATGCAGATTGGTGACATTCCTGTATAGCTGATATATATTGCATGTATCATTCATACAGATTACTGGTGACATACCTGTATAGCTGATATATGATACATATATCACTCATATAGATTACTGACATACCTGTATAGCTGGTATATGTTGCATATATCACTCATACAGATTACTGATCGCATTCCTGTATAGCTGGTATATGTTACATATATCACTCATGCAGACTGCTGATTACATTATGTCTAGCTGGTATATGTTGTATATATCACTCATACAGATTACTGACATTCATGTACAGCTGGTATATGTTACATATATCACTCATGCAGATTGGTGACATTCCTGTATAGCTGATATATGTTGCATGTATCATTCATACAGATTACTGGTGACATACCTGTATAGCTGATATATGATACATATATCACTCATATAGATTACTGACATACCTGTATAGCTGGTATATGTTGCATATATCACTCCTACAGATTACTGATCGCATTCCTGTATAGCTGGTATATGTTACATATATCACTCATGCAGACTGCTGATGACATTATGTCTAGCTGGTATATGTTGTATATATCACTCATACAGATTACTGACATTCCTGTATAGCTGGTTTATGTTGCATATATCACTCAAACAGACTGCTGATGACATTCCTGTGTAACTGGTATATGTTCCATATGTCACTCATGCAGATTGCTGACATTCCTGTATAGCTGGTGTATGTTGCATATATCACTCATACAGCTTACTGACATTCCTGTACAGCTGGTATATGTTGCATATATCACTCATACAGACTGCTGACAACATTCTTGTATAGCTGGCATATGCTATATATATCACTCATGCAGATTGCTGACATTCCTGTATAGCTGGTATATGTTGCATATATCACTCATACAGATTACTGTTGACATACCTGTGTAGCTGGTATATGTTGCATGTATCACTAATACAGATTACTGACAAAAATCCTGTATAGTTGATATGATAGGCTGTGTGGACCACCTTCCCTTCGTCAGTGGCCTTGATGACTGTTTCAAAGAAGTCAACCAGGTTTAAGAGGCAGGATCTGCCCTTAACAAAGCCAAACTGGGTAGGATCCAGTGTCTGTAGGTCCTCAATATCTTTATTTATGAGGTCCATGATGATCCTTTCCATAGCTTTGCAGACCAAGCTAGTCAGGCTTATGGGGCGATAGTTTCCAGGGTCCGTTGAGGCACCACCTTTGTGGAGAGGGACCACTGTTGCTGTACGCCACTCTTTGGGTACATATCCTGTAGTAAGGCTGAGATTGAACAGTAGTTTTATGTTTGGGTTTAGCTCTTCTTGGAGTTCATGTAGGATGCAGCCTGGGACACCATCTGGTCCCATTGATGCTGTGTTTTTTGCTTTGGAGAGGGCGGCTCCCACCTGAGCATCTGAGATGTCAGGGGGGCAGCACTCTGCTGGGATAGATATTTGCCCTTTTGGTGGGGAGGGGGGGGAGAGAAGGTTGCGCTGAACCTGTCAGCTAGGATGTTGGCATTGTCTGTGGGATCAGTGTATTTTTTGTCATTTTGGACTAATTCTGAGCATATCTGGGAATTCCCACCCAGGCTCCTAACATAACTAAAGAAAGCCTTGTGATTATCCTTAGTGTCCTGTGCAATTTTTCTCTCGAAGCTGGCCTTTGATGATTTTATGAGTGCCCTTAGTTTTTTGCTAATACTGATCAGAGATGCCTTCCCTTTTTGGGATTTTGCTCTATCATGTAGTAGCTTCCACCTTCTATTGTATAGTTTGTTTATGGCTGGGGTCCACCAGACAGGTCGTCTGCCTTTGGAGGATTGGGTCTTGGTTTTATTTGGGATTGCATGATCCATGCATTTCTGAAGGTGTTCATAGAATGCATTTATAAAGGATTCTGCGGTCTGGGCCGTATTTTCCACAGGCCCGGGGGCTTTGAAGGATTCCACCTCGGTTTTGAGGAGTGTGAAATTTGCTTTAGAGAGGTTTTTCACTGTGGTTTTCTGGGCAGGGGGTGGGGTCGGGATGTGAATATCCAGTGAGAAAATTTTATGGTCTGATCTTACCAGTGAGGGATACACTTCTGGTCTGGAGCACAGAGTCCCCATGTTGGTGATGATCAGGTCCAGTATGTTTTCCCCTCTTGTGGGAGTGGTAACAAGTTGTTCCATAGCATTTGAGTTTATGAATTCTAGGAACCTTTGGGCAAGGGTGTTGGAGCTAGAGTAATGCTCCCAATCTATGTTTGGGTAGTTGAAATCGCCCAATATAATGGTGTTTGGAGAGACCTTCATATTTTCCAGTGTTCTCAGGAAGGCCAAGTGGGGTTCCTGGGTTTGGGAGGGTGGTCTGTAGCAGGCTATAAACTGGAAGGCAGTTTTACCCACTGTTAGTTGCACATGGATAGTCTCTGATGCTTCGTGCTTTGCCAGCAACCTGGAGGTGTGGGTATATTTGATGAATATCGATACTCCTCCTCCTTTTCTGGTTCGGATATCACTCATGCAGTTTACTGACATACCTGTATAGCTGGTATATGTTGCATATATTACTCATACAGATTACTGACATTCCTGTACAAGTGGTATATGTTGCATATATCACTCATCCAGCTTACTGACATTCCTGTATAGCTGGTATATGTTATATATATCACTCATGCAGATTGCTGACATTCCTGTATAGCTGGCATATGTTGCATATATCACTCATACAGATTACTGTTGACATACCTGTATAGCTGGTATATGTTGCGTATATCACTCATGCAGATTACTGATCACATTCCTGAATAGCTGGTATATGTTACATATGTCACTCATGCAGACTGCTGATGACATACCTGCATAGCTGGTATATGTTGCAAATTTCACTCATACAGATTTCTGATCACATTCCTGTATAGCTGGTATATGTTGCATATATCACTCATACAGATAACTAACATGCCTATATAGCTGGTATATTTTGCATATATTACTCATACAGATTACTGACATACCTGTATAGTTGGTATATGCTGCATATATCACTCATACATATTACTGTTGACATAGCTGTATAGCTGGTATATGTTGCATGTATCACTAATACAAATTACTGACAAAAATCCTGTATAGTTGGTATGTGTTGCATGTATCACTCATACAGATTACTGACATTCCTGTATAACTGGTATATGTTGCAAATATCACACATTCAGATTACTTATCAGTTTCCTGTATAGCTGGGATAGGTTGCCTGTATCGCTCATACAGATTACTGACATTCCTGTATATATGGTATATGTTGCATATATCACTCATGCAGATTACTGACATGCCTGTATAGCTGGTATATGTTGTATATATCACAAATACAGATTACTGACATTCCTGTATAGCTGGGATATGTCGCATTTGTCACTCATACAGACTGCTGATGTCATTCCTGTGTAACTGGTATATGTTCCATATATCTCTCGTGCAGATTGCTGACATTCCTCTGTAGCTGGTATATGTTGCATTTTTCAGACATACAGATTACTGACATTCCTGTATAGCTGGTATATGTCGCATATGTTGCTCATACAGACTGCTGTTGTCATTCCTGTGTAACTGGTATATGTTCCATATATCACTCATGCAGATTGCTGACATTCCTCTGTAGCTGGTATATGTTGCATTTTTCAGACATACAGATTACTGACATTCCTGTATAGCTGGTATATGTTGCATATATCACTCATACAGTTTACTGACATACCTGTATAGCTGGTATATGTTGCATATATTACTCATACATATTACTGATATTCCTGTACAACTGGTATATGTTGCATATATCACTCATACAGCTTACTGACAACCTGTATAGCTGGTATATATTATATATATCACTAATGCAGATTGCTGACATTCCTGTATAGCTGGCATATGTTGCATATATCACTCATGCAGATTACTGATCACATTCCTGAATAGCTGGTATATGTTACATATGTCACTCATGCAGACTGCTAATGACATACCTGTATAGCTGGTATATGTTGCAAATTTCACTCATACAGATTTCTGATCACATTCCTGTATAGCTGGTATATGTTGCATATATCACTCATACAGATAACTAACATGCCTATATAGCTGGTATATTTTGCACATATTACTCATACAGATTACTGACATACCTGTATAGTTGGTATATGCTGCATATATCACTCATACAGATTACTGATCACATTCCTGTATAACTGGTATATGTTGCATATATCACAAATACAGGTTCATGACATACCTGTATAACTGGTATATATTGCATATATCACTCATACAGATTAGTGACATACCTGTATAGCTGGTATATGTTGCAGATAGCACTCATACAGATTACTGACATTACTGTATAGGTGGAATATGTTGCATATATTACTGATACAGATTACTGACAATACTGTGTAGCTGGTATATATTGCATATATCACTCATGCAGATTACTGACACACCTCTATAGCTGGTATATGTTGCATATATCACTTATACAGATTACTGACATTCCTGTATAGCTGGTATATGTTGCATATATCACTCATAAACATTACCGATCACATTCATGTATAGCTAGTATATATTACATACATCACTCATGCAGATTACCTTCATTCCTGTATAGGCGGCATATGTTGCATATATCACTTCTACAGATTACTGGTGGCATATCTGTACAGCTGGTATATGTTACATATATCCCTCATGCAGATTACAGGCATTCCTGTATAGCTGGTATATGTTACATATATCAGACATCCACATTACTGACATTCCTGTATAGCTGGTATATGTTGCATATATCACTCATACATATTATTGACATTCCTGTACAGCTGGTATATGTTGCATGTATCACTCATACAGATTACTGACATTCCTGTATAGCTGGTGTATTTTGCATATATCACTCATACAGATTACTGATCACATTCCTGTATAGCTGGTCTATGTTACATATAACCCTCATACAGATTACTGACATATCTGTATAGCTTGTATGTGTTGCATATATCACTCATGCAGATTGCGGACATCCCTGTATAGCTTTTATATGTTGCATGTACCATTCATGCAGATTACTGGTGACATACCTGTATAGCTGGTATATGTTGCATATATCACTCATACAGTTTACTGACATACCTATATAGCTGGTATATGTGGCATATATCACTCATACAGATTACTGATCACATTCCTGTATACCTGGTATATTTTTCATATATCACTCATACATATTACTGATCACATTCCTGTATAGCTGGTATATGTTGCATATATCCCTCATACAGATTGCTGACATTCCTGTAAAGCTGGTATATATTGCATATATCACTTATACAGACTACTGGTGACATAACTGTATATCTGGTATATCTTACACATATCCCTCATACCGATTACTGATCACATTCCTGTATAGCTGGTTTATGTTGCATATATCACACATACAGATTTGTGACATTCCTGAATAGCTGTTATATGTTGCATATATCACTTATACAGATTAGTGACATTCCTATATAGCTGGTATATGTTGCATATATCACTCATATAGATTACTGATCACATTCCTGTATAACTGGTATATGTTGCATATATCACTCATACAGATTAGTGACATACATGTATAGCTGGTATATGTTGCAAATATCACTCATACAGATTACTGACATTACTGCATAGGTGGAATATGTTGCATATATTACTGATACAGATTACTGACATTACTGTGTACCTGGTATATATTGCATATATCACTCATGCAGATTACTGACACACCTCTATAGCTGGTATATGTTGCATATATCACTTATACAGATTACTGACTTTCCTGTATAGCTGGTATATGTTGCATATATCACTCATAAAGATTACCGATCACATTTGTGTATAGCTAGTATATATTACATACATGACTCATGCAGATTACCTACATTCCTGTATAGGCGGCATATGTTGCACATATCACACATACAGACTGCTGATGACATACCTGTATAGCTGGTATATGTTACATATATCACTCCTACAGATTACTGACACACCTGTATAGGTGGTATATGTTGCATATATCACTAATATACACTGCTGATGACATACCTGTATAGCTGGTATATGTTGAATATATCACTTTACAGATTGCTGATGACATTCCTCTATAGCTGGTATATGTTACTTTTATCACTCATGCATATTACTGACATTCCTGTATAGGTGGTATATGTTGCATATATCACACATGCAAATTATAGACATTCCTGTATAGCTGGTATTTGTTGTATACATCACTCATACAGACTGATGACATTCCTGTACAGCTGGTATATGTTGCATATATCACTCATGCATATTACTGACATTCCTGTATAGCTGGTATATGGTGCCAATATCACTCATACAGGTTACTGATGACATACCTGTATAGCTGGTATATGTTGCATATATCACTCATGCAGATTACTGACATTCCTGTATGGGTGGTATATGTTGAATATATCAATCAGGCAGACTGCTGATGACATTCCTGTATAGGTGGCATATTTTGCATATATCACTGATACAAATTACAGATTACTTTCCTGTATAGTTGGTATATATTACATATATCACTCATGCAGATTACTGACATTCCTGTGTAGCTGGTATAAGTTGCATATATCACACAAACAGACTTCTGATGACATACCTGTATAGATGTTATATGTGCGTATATCACATATGCAGGTTACTGATGGCATACCTGTATCGCTGGTATATGTTACACATATCACTCATACAGATTACTGTTAATATTCCTGTATAGCTGCTATATGTTGTATATATCACACATACAGATTACTGATGACATTCCTGTATAGCTGCTCTATGTTGCATATATCACACATACAGATTAAAGGTGACAATCCTGTATAGCTGGTATATGTTGTATATAACACTCATGCAGAGTACAGGTGACAATCATGCATAGCTGTTGTATGTTGCAAATATCAGTCATATAGACTGCTGATAACATTCCTGTATAGCTGCTACATGTTGCATATATCGCTCACACAAATTGCTGACATTCCTGTTTAGATGGCATATGTTGTATATATCATTCATACATATTACTTACATTCCTGTATAGCTGTTATATGTTGCATATATCACTCATAATGATTACTGATGACATACCTATATAGCTAATACATGTTGCATATATCACTTATGCAGAATTCTGACATCCCAGTATAGCTGGTATATGTTGCATGCATCAGTCATACAGTTTACTGACATTTCCGTATAGCTGGTACATGTTGCATATATCACTCAAACAGATTACTGATGACATTCCTGTATAGCTTGTATATGTTGCAAATATCACTCCTGCAGACTGCTGATGACATGCCTGTATAGCTGGTATATGTTGCAGATATCAAATGCAGGTTACTGACATTCCTGTATAGCTAGTATATGTTGCATATATCACTCATTCAGATTACTGGTGACATACCTTATAGCTGGTATGTGTAACATATCACTTATGCAGATTACTGTTAAGATTCCTATATAGCTACTAGATCTTGCATATATCACACATACAGATTACTCATGACATTCCTGTATAACTGCTATATGCTGCATATATCACACATACAGATTACATGTGACAATCCTGTATAGCTGGTATATGTTTTGTATATCACATATACAGACTGATTATGACATCCCTGTACAGCTGGTATATGTTACTTATATCACTCATGTAGATTGCTGAAATTCCTGTTTAGCTGGTATTTGTTGCATATATCACTCATACAGATTACTGACATTCATTTATAGCTGGTATATGTTACATATATCCCTCATGCAGATTACTGACATTCCTGTATAGCTGTTATATGTTACATGTATCCCTCATGCAGATTGCTGACATTCCTGTATAGCTGGTATATGTTGCATATATCATATATCCACATTACTGACATTCCTGTATAGCTGGTATATGTTGTATATATGACTCTTACAGTTTACTGACATACCTGTACAGCTGGTGTATGTTGCACATATCACTCATACAGATTACTGAGATTCCTGTACAGCTGGTATATGTTGCATATATGACTCATACAGTTTACTGACATACCTATATAGCTGGTATATGTGGCATATATCACTCATACAGATTACTGATCACATTCCTGTGTAGCTGGTATATGTTACATATATCCCTCATACAGATTACTGACATAACTGTACAGCTTGTATATGTTGCATATATCACTCATACAGATTGCTGAAGTCATTCCTGTATAGCTGATATATGTCACATATATCACTCATGCAGATTGCCAACATTCCTGTAAAGCTGGTATATATTGCATATATCAGTTATACAGATTACTGATGACATATCTGTACAGCTGGTATATGTTACATATATCCCTCATGCAGATTACTGGCATTCCTGTATAGCTTGTATATGTTACATATATCAGACATCCACATTACTGACATTCCTGTATAGCTGGTATATGCTGCATATATCACTCATACAGATTACTGACATTCAGTATAGCTGGTGTATGTTGCATATATCAGTCATACAGATTACTGATCACATTCCTGTATAGCTGGTATATGTTACATATATCCTTCATACAGATTACTGACATATCTGTATAGCTTGTATATGTTGCATATATCACTCATGCAGATTGTGGACATCCCTGTATAGCTTTTATATGTTGCATGTACCATTCATACAGATTACTGATGACATACCTGTATAGCTGGTATATGTTGCATATATCACTCATACAGTTTACTGACATACCTATATAGCTGGTATATGTTGCATATATCACTCATACAGATTACTGATCACATTCCTGTATACCTGGTATATTGTTCATATATCACTCATACATATTACTGATCACATTCCTGTATAGCTGGTATATGTTGCATATATCCCTCATACAGATTGCTGACATTCCTGTAAAGCTGTTATATATTTCATATATCACTTATACAGACTACTGGTGACTTAACTGTATAGCTGGTGTATGTTACACATATCCCTCATACCGATTACTGATCACATTCCTGTATAGCTGGTTTATGTTGCATATATCACACATACAGATTTGTGACATTCCTGTATAGCTGGTATATGTTGCATATATATCACTTATACAGATTAGTGACATTCCTGTATAGCTGGTATATGTTGCATATATCACTCATACAGATTACTGATGACATTCCTGTATAGCTGTTATATGTTGCATATATCGCACATACAGATTACTGACATACCTGTATAGCTGGTATATGTTGCATATATCACTCCTACAGATTAGTGACATTCCTATATAGCTGGTATATGTTGCATATATCACTCATAGAGATTACTGATGACATTAATGTATAGCTGTTATATGCTGCATATATTGCACATACAGATTACTGACATACCTGTATAGCTGGTATATATTGCATATATCAATTATACAGATTACTGGTGACATATCTGTATAGCTGGTATATGTTACATATATCCTTCATACCGATTACTGATCACATTCCTGTATAGCTGGTATATGTTGGATATATCACTCATACAGATTCATGACATTCCTGTATAGCTGGTATATGTTGCATATATCACTCATACAGATTACTGATGACATTCCTCTATAGGTGGTATTTGTTGCATATATTACTGATACAGATTACTGACATTCATTTATAGCTGGTATATGTTACATATATCACTCATACATATTACTCACACACCTATAGAACCCAACGGTTCCTTGAATTTATAATGCAATGGAACAACTGGTCACCACTCCCACAAGAGGGAACAACATATTGGACCTGGTCATCACCAACATGGGGACTCTATGTTCCACACCAGAGGTAAACCCCTCATTGGTAAGATCAGACCATAAACAAATTTCCCTGGACATCCATATCCTGTCCCCACCCCCAGCCAAGGAAATCACTGTAAAGAGTTTCTCAAAAGTCAAATTTGCACTTCTCAAGACTGAGGTGGAATCCTTCAAAGCCCCTGGGCCAGAGGATAATACAGCCCAATCCGCAGAATCCTTTACAAATGCATTCTATGAGCACCTGCAGGAATGCATGGATCGTGCTATCCCAAATAAAACCAAAACTCACTCCTCCAAAAACAGAAGACCAGTCTGGTAGACCCCAGCCATAAATATGCTATACAACAGAAGGAGGAAGCTACTACATGAGAGAGCAAAATCCCAAACAGGGAAGGCATCTCTGATCAGTATTAGCAAGAAACTTCGATCCCTCATAAAATCATCAAAGGCCAGTTTCGAAAGAAAAATTGCCCTAGACACTAAAGATAATCACAAGGCCTTCTTTAGTTATGTCAGGAACATGGGCGGAAACTCCCAGATATGCTCTGAATTGTTGCATAATGGTACAAAATATACCAAACCTACAGACATAGCCAACATCCTGGCAGACAGATTCAGTGCAAACTTCTCCCCCCCTTCCCCCCAAAGGAGCAAATGCCTATCCCAACTGAATGTAACCTCCCTGACATCACAGATGCACAGGTGAAAGCTGCCCTCTCCAAAGCAAAAAACACAGCATCTATGGGACCGGACGGTGTCCCAGGCTGTGTTTTACATGAGTTCCAAGAAGAACTGAACCCTCACATTAAGTCACTGTTCAAACTTAGCCTTACTACAGGATGTGTACCCAAAGAATGGCATACAGATACAGTGGTCCCACTCCACAAAGGTGGTGCCACAACGGACCCCGGAAACTATCACCCCATAAGCCTGACTAGTCTGGTCTGTAAAGCTATGGAGCGTATTATCATGGAACTCATAAACAAAGACATTGGGAGCCTCCAGACACTGGACCCTACCCAATTCAACTTTGTTAAGGGCAGATCTTGCCTCTTAAACCTAGTTGATTTCTTTGAAACAGTTACCAAAGCCATAGATGAGGGCAAGGTAGTCCACACAGCCTACCTGGACCTTGCAAAGGCCTTCGACACAATACCCCACTCAGGTATCATAAATAAGCTTACCAGCTTAAATATTAACCCCTATATCACAAGATGGGTTGCAAACTGGCTCAGAGATAGAACCCACATGGTCAGAATCGCAGGTGCCATATCCGAATGCAAACCATTTACAAGTGGTGTCCCACAGGGCTCAGTTCTGAGACCTCTCTTGTTTGGTATATACTTCTCTGAGGTTCAGGCTAACACAGGGGGATTATGGCTGACAAAGATCGCAGATGACTGCAAACTGGGGGCCATAATTGAATCTCCAGCTGACACAAGCATCCTCCAAAAGGGTCTCACAGAGACGGATGCTTGATGCCAGAGCCACGGCCTCAAGCTAAATGCTAAAAAGTGCATAGCCATCCCCTTTGGGAAAAACAAGGTGCCCACAAATTACCACATAGGTGGTAATCCATTAAGTAAGGAAGAAGTAATTAGAGATTTGGGGACCAACGTAGATAGTAATCTCTCCTTTGATAATCACGTTGCCAAAGTGGTTAGAAAGACCTTCTATATAGCCCACCTTATCACGAAAGGGTTTGCATCTAGATCAAGAGAGGTTATTGTGCCCCTCTACTCGTCACTCATAGGTTCATAGGTTCATACTAGGCTATCTACCATAGGGCATTTATAAGCCTAGCCAGAGTGTATATGACTTTCACCACCCATTTTAAATTAATTTTGCTATGCCCTTTTTCGAGGTTAGTATACTGTGCCTCTGTCTAACAGTGACACAGAAGTGATATCCGGGGTAAACCTACGATCCCCATCCACTCATCAAGATTCCTCTTGAACAGAGTCAATGAGGGACTCTGCCTAACCTGTACTGGGATTTTATTCCAGAATAAAGGGAGCCTCTGGGTTATGAATCTGTCCCTCCAGCATGTCCTATTTATTTCAGTGCTGAGGTTCAAGTCTCGGGATTTGGATTTTCTGAGGTGCAGCATGTCCATTAATTCCGGGTTGGACATGGCTTTATACGTCAGGCACAGATCGCCACTGAGAAGGCAGTTTGCCACTGAGTAGAGCTGGAGTTTCTTTAACCGGGCAGCATATGGCATCTGTTTGAGCCCTTTGATCCTCTTGGTGAGGTACTTTTGGGGTTTTTCCAGTTGCTGCAGGTGTCTGGTAAGGTACATCCCAAAAGGGGCATTGTACTCAATTATGGGCCTGATGAGGGATGAGTAAAGAGGCACGATGACCTCCCCTGATCTAGATGTGACTCTCTTCATGATTAGATGGGCTATATAAAATGTTTTTCTAACCACTTTGGCCACGTAGTTGTCAAATGAGAGATTGCTATCAACATGGGTCCCCAGGTCCCTAATTACTTCTTCTGTACTTAATGGATTACGACCTATGTGGTAATTTGTGGGTACTTTGTTTTTGCCAAAGGGGATGACTATACACTTTTTGGCGTTTAGCTTGAGGCCATGGCTCTGGCACCAGTTGTCTGTTTCTATGAGGCCCTTTTGGAGGATGCTTGTGTCGGCTGGAGAGTCGATTATGGTGCCCAGTTTGCAGTCATCTGCAAACTTCGTCAGTCACAGTCCTTCCGTGTTGGCCTGTACCTCTGAGAAATATATACCGAACAAGAGAGGTCCCAGGACTGAGCCTTGTGGGACGTCACTTGTAACTGGTTTGGAGTCTGACATGGCTCCAGCAATTCTAACCATGTGGGTTCTGTCCTTGAGCCAGTTTGCAACCCATCTAGTGACATAGGGGTTTATATTTAAGCTGGTGAGCTTATCTATAATACCCGAGTGGGGTATTGTATTGAAGGCTTTTGCAAGGTCCAGGTAGGCTATGTGGACCACCTTCCCCTCGTCAATGGCCTTGGTGACTGTTTCAAAGAAATCAACCAGGTTTAAGAGGCAGGATCTGCCCTTAACAAAGCAGAACTGGGTAGGATCCAGTGTCTGTAGGTCCCCAATATCTTTATTTATAAGGTCCATGATGATCCTTTCCATAGCTTTGCAGATCAAGCTAGTCAGGCTTATGGGGCGATAGTTTCCAGGATCCATTGAGGCAACACCTTTGTGGAGAGGGACCACCGTTGCTGTATGCCACTCTTTGGGTACATATCCTGTAGTAAGGCTGAGATTGAACAGTAGTTTTATGTTTGGGTTTAGCTCTTCTTGGAGTTCATGTAGAACGCAGCCCGGGACACCATCTGGTCCCATTGATGCTGTGTTTTTTGCTTTGGAGAGGGCAGCTCTTACCTGAGCATCTGAGATGTCAGGGGGGCAGCGCTCTGCTGGGATAGATATTTTCCCTTTTGGTTGGGGGGGGGAGAAGTTTGCGCTGAACCTGTCAGCTAGGATGTTGGCAATGTCTGTGGGTTCGGTATATTTTTTTGTCATTTTGGACTAATTCTGAGCATATCGGGGAATTCCCACCCAGGTTCCTAACATAACTAAAGAACGCCTTGTAATTATCCTTAGTGTCCTGTGCAATTTTTCTCTCAAAGCTGGCCTTAGACGATTTTATGAGTGCCTGTAGTTTTTTGCTAATACTGATCAGAGATGCCTTCCCTTTTTGGGATTTTGCTCTATCATGTAGTAGCTTTCTCCTTCTATTGTATAGTTTGTTTATGGATGGGGTCCAGCAGACAGGACGTCTGCCTTTGGAGGATTGGGTCTTGGTTTTATTTGGGATTGCATGATCCATGCATTCCTGAAGGTGTTCATAGAATGCATTTATAAAGGATTCTGTGGTCTGGGCCGTATCTTCCACATGCCCGGGGGCTTTGAAGGATTCCACCTCAGTTTTGAGGAGTGTAAAATTTGCTTTAGAGAAGTTTTTCACTGTGGTTTTCTGGGCAGGGGGTGGGGTCAGGATGTGAATATCCAGTGAGATTAGTTTATGGTCTGATCTTACCAGTGAGGGATACACTTCTGGTCTGGAGCATAGAGTCCCCATGTTGGTGATGAACAGGTCCAGTATGTTTTCCCCTGTTGTGGGAGTGGTAACAAGTTGTTCCATAGCATTTGAGTTTATAAATTCTAGGAACCTTTGGGCTAGGGTGTTGGAACTAGAGTAATGCTCCCAGTCTATGTTTGGGTAGTTGAAGTCGCCCAATATTATGGTGTTTGGAGAGACCTTCATATTTTCCATTGTTCTCAGGAAGGCCGAGTGGAGTTCCTGGGTTTGGGAGGGTGGTCTGTAGCAGGCTATAAAATGGAAGGCAGTTTTACCCACTGTTAGTTGCACATGGATAGTCTCTGATGCTTCATGCTGTGCCACCAACCTGGAGGTGTGGGTATCTTTGACGAATATTGATACTCCCCCTCCTTTTGTGGTTCGGTCCACGTTTTGGGGCTGAAAAGCATAGTATGAGGTATAACCTGGTAGTGTTGGGGTGCTCTCGGGAGCCTTGAACCAGGTTTCTGTTACTGCAGAGATATCGATGTTCTTCATGCTAAGGAGAGTTTTGAGTGCGTGCATCTTGAGGTTTAGACTTCTGGCGTTGAGTAGCACTACTCTTAGTTTCTTATCCCTTGTGATACCTATGGAGGTGGGTTTGATTTTTGAGCTTTGCCTAAAAAAGGCACTATGGGGGTAGCAAGAGCGTTTGCCAATATCCGAAAGCCCAAGGGTGATAGGTGCAAGCCGTCCTTAGCGAAGCATCGTGGCTTGTCCAGCATGTCATCCCAGGCTGACAGGCATTGGATCCCCTTTGAATAACACCAATACTTAAGCCAATTGTTGAAATTGATCATCTTGTCTTCATATTGTTTTGGTGAGGGTAAGATGCTACTCAAGGTCAGGGTCATACCGACTGGGCTACATGCTCAGAGAGCTCCTCTATTTCTCTTTTCATGTAGTTCAGGGAGGTACGTCTCAGGTCATTCACACCAGCATGGACAATGACTGAGTCATATTTGTACTTGCCTCGGAGTGACCTGAGAGCTTGTGTTATGTGGTGGATCCTAGCGCCCGACAGGCAGCTCACCATGACCTTCTCCTTGTTCAGCCTGGTGAGCGGGACGTCAGTGTGCCTGACGATAGAGTCACCTACTACAAGTGTATCAGGTGTGTTGCTTAGCCTTAAGGGCTGTGACTGTTTGTCACACTGGCTTTCTGAGCTATGCATTGCACGTGTTTTGTTTTGGGGTAGCGGTTGCTTGGGTGTCTGCTTTGGAGGTCTCTGCTGCTTAGGCAGATTTTTATTTAGAGCCTCCGAGTTTGTTTTTGTGTGTTTATGTGTTTGGTTTGCTGTCGTGGTAGGTCTATGTGAGACTGGAATTGTAGTGAGTGTGGTTTCCTTCTCCTCCTGACTGGTTACACCAGTACTGAGTTGAGAGAGCTTAGCCTCCAGTTTGGCTATATGGTTGCATCTCTCACATGTGTTGGAATTTGTTGGGAGGAGGAGAGGGTTGTCTGTATACATGAGGCAGTTGTAACATTGCCTCTAGATTCCCAGATTCACCAGCTGGACCGGAGAGGAGATTGACAACTGACCTTTGGACATGCTAGAATAGTATTGGGAATTCCTTTATAATTGAAAAAAAGAGCAAATGAGGAACAAGGTATTCAAGGTGAGTTTGTGAGGGTGTAGTGCTTTTAATTTTTTAGTGCTGACTTATATAATTGCTTTAGTGAGCAAGTGCCAGGTAACTTAAATGCAATGTGCTACAGGTAACTTAAATACAAAAACGACAAACAGTAACTTTCATTCAAGTGAAACAAGGAAATAAGTACAGTAAGCAATGCAGATATCACTAGGGATCCACAGAAGCTCAGAAAAGCCGTGTTTTAGGTGGAATTAGCGTTTCAGGGAAATAACAAGCAAACAAACAACAAGCATACAAACAAAGCTAGATTCAGCAGGCCTGGATCTAGTCTATGCTACAGCAAACAGGGTGTACCAATTTCAGTAAGAAACAGTTCAAATATACAGGCACTATAAGCCTTTAACCAGAAATTCACAGCTCAGAAGGGCAGAGTCCAGCCTCTCCTCCCACAAGAGTGCAGACCACAAACCTTCTTAATGTAAAATAACTGGCCTGAAGCCCAAGTGCTTAAACCAGAACTAATACACTTTTAGAATAATAGACACTGAGCCCTCAATCAGCAGTTCCCAACTTAGAAGGATGTAATCTACCTGTCCTGCCACCACAGTGCAGGCCACAAACCTTCCTAATGTAAAACAACTGGTCTGAAGCCCAAGGGCTTAATCCAAAAGACTTAGAATGATAGCTACACTTTAATTAAGTTACTACCAAGCAGTAATAAATACAATTGAATACTTAAAGAATGCCTGGATTAGTGCTCAAGTTATACAAACAAAGCTAGATTCAGCAGGCCTGGATCTAGTCTATGCTACAGCAAACAAGGTGTGCCAATTTCAGTAAGAAGCAGTTCAAATATGCAGGCACTATAAGCCTTTAACCAGAAATTCCCAGCTCAGAAGGGCAGAGTCCAGCCTCTCCTCCCACAAGAGTGCAGACCACGAACCCTCTTAATGTAAAATAACTGGCCTGAAGCCCAAGTGCTTAAACCAGAATTAATACACTTTTAGAATAACAGACACTGAGCCCTCAATCAGCAGTTCCCAACTTAGAAGGATGTTAGCTACCTGTCCTGCCACCACAGTGCAGGCCACAAACCTCCCTAATGTAAAACAACTGGTCTGAAGCCCAAGTGCTTAATCCAAAAGACTTACAATGATAGCTACACTTTAATCAAGTTACTACCAAGCAGTAATAAATACAATTGAATACTTAAAGAATGCCTGGATTAGTGCTCAAGTTATACAAACAAAGCTAGATTCAGCAGGCCTGGATCTAGTCTATGCTACAGCAAACAACGTGTACCAATTTTAGTAAGACGCAGTTCAAATAGGCAGGCACTATAAGCCTTTAACCAGAAATTCCCAGCTCAGAAGGGCAGAGTCCAGCCTCTCCTCCCACAAGAGTGCAGACCACGAACCATCTTAATGTAAAATAACTGGACTGAAGTCCAAGTGCTTAAACCAGAATTAATACACTTTTAGAATAACAGACACTGAGCCTTCAATCGCAGTTCCCAACTTAGAAGGATGTAAGCTACCTGTACTGCCACTACAGTGCAGACCGCAAACCTTCTTAATGTAAAACAACTGGTCTGAAGCCCAAGTGCTTAAACTAAAAGGCTTAGAATGAGTTACACCAAGCAGTAATAAATACAATTGAGTACTTTTAAGATGACACAAAAGCAAAATAAAGTAGGAAGAAAAACAAATACAGTAAAAGCAGATAAAATTTTTTTTTTTTTTGAGTGAGCAAATGAGATGGGCCCAGGAGGAGTATCCAAGTGCAAATTTACAAGAGGGGCGGGCAGTTTCAAAGCCACCAAGATTAGCACCAAGACAAAAACAGGGAGGGTGGATGGGGACCTACTGAAAAAACAATCACAACTTCCAGCTAGATATTGATTAATGCAGTGCAAACAAATTACTTTAAATCGTGTATTATTTGATAAAAGTGCAGATAAAAATGTACTTAACTCCACTTATGCATTCAGTTGATTGTATGCAGGTCTTAGTGGACCAAAGCTCACAGTTTAAACAGAAAATAATTCACTGTACCACTTGCATAAGACAGAAACTGAATAACAATGAGGTAAACTTCCCCCACTTATCACTGGCTATGCAGGTTTTTTAACAAGCCTTAACTGAAAATACCACTTGTATAAGACCTACTGAAAAAACAGTCACAACTTCCAGCTAGATATTGCTCAATGCAACACAAACAAATTACTTTAAATTGTGTATTATTTGATAAAAGTGCAGATAAAAATGTACTTAACTCCACTTATGCGTTCAGTTGATTGTATGCAGGTCTTAGTTGACCAAAGCTCACAGTTTAAACAGAAAATAATTCACTGTACCACTTGTATAAGACAGAAACTGAATAACAATAAGGTAAACTACCCCCACTTATCACTAGCTATGCAGGTTTTTTTAACAAGCCTTAACTAAAAATACCACTTGTATAAGACCTACTGAAAAAACAGTCACAACTTCCAGCTAGATATTGCTCAATGCAACACAAACAAATTACATTAAATCGTGTATTATTTGATAAAAGTGCAGATAAAAATGTACTTAACTCCACTTATGTGTTCAGTTGATTGTATGCAGGTCTTAGTTGACCAAAGCTCACAGTTTAAACAGGTTCATCAGGCCCATAATTGAATACAATGCCCCTTTTGGGATGTACCTTACCCGACACCTGCAGCAACTGGAGAGACCCCAAAAAGTACCTCACCAAGAGGATCATGGGCTACAAACAGATGTCCTATGCAGCTAGACTAAAGAAACTCCAGCTCTACTCAGTTGCTTACCGCCTACTCAGAGGCGATCTATGCCTGATGTACAAAGCCATGTCAAACCCAGAATTAATGGACATGCTCCACCTCAAAAAATCCAAGTCCTTTAGAGCTACACGCTCCAGGGACCTAAACCTCAGCACAAAAATAAATAGGATATGCTGGTGGGACAGATTCATTTCACAGAGGCTCCCCTCACTCTGGAATAGAATCCCAGTTCATGTTAGACATAGCCCCTCGCTGACCGTCTTTAAGCGAAATTTAGATGCGTGGATGGGAAATCGCAAATTCACCCCTGGGATCTCCGCAGTGTCCCTGCTAGACAGAGGCACAGTAAACTAATCTTAAAAGGGTGCCTTCTGTGACCTACTTTACAGAGGCACAGTAGGCTAATCTAATAGGGAGGCGGAAGCCAAATACACTCTGGCTAGGCTTATAAATGCCCTAGGGCAGATAGCCTAGTATCTACCTATGAACCTATGAACCTATATAGCTGGTATATTTTGCATATATCACTCATGCAGATTACTGACATTCATTTATAGCTGGTGCATGTTGCATGTATCACACATAGAGATTACTGACATTCATGTATAGCTGGTATGTTTTGCATATATCTTTCATACAGATTACTGACATTCCTGTATAGCTGGTATATGTTGCATATATCACTCATACAGATTACAGATCACATTCCTGTATAGCTGGTATATGTTACATATATCCCTCATACAGATTACTGACATATCTGTATTGCTTGTATATGTTGCATATATCACTCATACATACTGCTGATGACATTCCTTAATAGCTGATATATGTTACATATATCACTCATGCAGATAGCTGACATTCCTGTACATCTGGTATATGTTACATATATCACTCATGCAGATTGCTGACATTCCTGTATAGCTGGTATATGTTGCATGTATCATTCATACAGATTACTGGTGATATACCTGTATATCTGGTATATGTTGCATATATCACTCATAAAGTTTACTGACATACCTGTATAGCTGGTATATGTTGCATATATCACTCATACAGATTACTGATCACATTCCTGTATACCTGGTATATTTTTCATATATCACTCCTGAGAGCACCCCGGCACTATTAGGTTTTACCTCATATTATGCGTTCCGGCCCCAAAACCCGGACCACACCACAAAAGGAGGGGGTGTATCCATATTCATAAAGGATACCCACACCTCCAGGTTGGTGGCAACGCAAGCTTGAAACCATCCAGGTGCAACTAACCATAGGCAAAACTGCTCTACAAATTGTAGCATGCTACAGGCCACTCTCTCAAACTCAGGAACCCCACACAGCCTTCCTGAAGACACTGGAGGGTATAAATGTATCTCCAAACACCATCATATTGGGTGACTTCAACTACCCGAATATAGACTGGGAACATTACTCAAGCCCTAACTTTCTAGCCCAACGGTTCCTGGAGTTCATAAATTCAAATGCCATGGAACAGCTAGTCATTGTTCCCACGAGAGGAGAAAATATACTAGATCTCATTGTCACAAACATGGGGACAAAATGCTCCACACGAAGTATATCCCTCATTGGTGAGATCTGATCATAAACTAATCTCACTGGGAATCCACATACCGCCCCCCACCCCAAACAAAAAAACCATAGTGAAGAACTTCTCTAAAGCAAACTTCACACTACTCAAGACTGGTGTGGTATCCTTCAAGGCCCCTGAGCCAGAGGAAACCACAACCCAAGCTGCGGAAGCCCTTACAAATGCCTTCTATGAACACCTCCAGGACTGCATGGATCAGGCAATCCCAAATAAAACCAAGACTCTTTCCACAAAGGGCAAACGTCCAGTCTGGTGGACCCCAGCCATTAACAAACTTTACAATAAGAGGAGAAAGCTATTACATGATAGAACAAAATCCATAAAAGGGAAGTCACTCCTGATAATTATTAGTAAAAAATCTGAGCACTCATAAAATCAACTAAGGCCAATTTTGAGAGAAAAATTGCCATGGATTCAAAGGACAATCATAAGGCCTTTTTCAGCTATGTTAGGAACCTGGGTGGAAACTCCCAGATATGCTCAGAATTAGTCCCAAATGATACAAAAATCACTGAACCCACAGACATTGCCAACATACTGGCAGACAGGTTCAGTGCAAACTTCACCCCCCTCCCCTAAAGGAGAGATAACTATCCCAGCCGAGTGTAGCCTCCCGGACATCTCAAATGCGCAGGTGAAAGCTGCTCTCTCTAAAGCTAAAAACACAGCATCAATGGGACCGGATGGTGTCCCCGGCTGTGTGCTACACGAGCTAAATGAGGAATTAAACCTGCACATAAGGCAGCTGTTTAATCTCAGCCTTGCCACAGGATACGTGCCCAAGGAGTGGCGTACGGCAACTGCGGTCCCACTCCACAAAGGCGGCACCTCTACGGACCCTGGTAATTACCGCCCCATAAGCTTAACAAGTCTAGTCTGCAAAGCTATGGAGAGGATCATAATGGAGCTCATAAACAAAGATATAGGGGACTTGCAGACATTGGACCCGGCCCAGTTTGGCTTTGTCAAGGGAAGATCATGCCTTTTGAACTTGGTCGACTTCTTCGAAACAGTCACCAAGGCCATTGATGAGGGAAAGGCAGTCCATACAGCCTACCTTGACCTTGCAAAGGCTTTCGACACAATACCCCACTCGGGTATTGTAGAAAAACTTACCAGCTTAAATGTAAACCCATATGTTACAAGATGGGTTGCAAACTGGCTTAAGGGCAGAACCCACAGGGTTAGAGTTGCTGGCCATGTGTCAGACTCCAAGCCGGTCACAAGTGGTGTCCCACAGGGCTCGGTCCTTGGCCCCCTATTGTTTGGCATCTACTTCTCAGAAGTACAGGCCAACATGGGAGGACTTTGGCTGACAAAGTTTGCAGACGACTGCAAACTGGGCGCCATAGTGGAAAGTGCATCGGACATGGATATCCTTCAGAAGGGACTCACGGAAACAGATAGCTGGTGCCAGAGCCATGGCCTGAAGTTAAACGCCAAAAATGTATAGTCATACCCTTCGGGAAAAACAAGGTAACCCCAAGCTACCATATAGGTGGCAATCCACTAAGCACAGAAGAGGTTATCAGGGACCTGGGGACCCAGGTTGACAGTGGCCTTTCTTTTGACACTCACATTGCTAAAGTGGTTAAAAGACCTTCTACATTGCCCACCTGATCATGAAGGATTTACATCCAGATCTAGTGAGGTCATTGTTCCCCTGTACTCTTCACTTATCAGACCAATGATCGAGTACAATGCCCCATTCGGGATGTATCTCACCCGACATCTGCAGCAATTGGAGAGACCCCAAAGTTCCTCACCAAAAGGATAAAGGGACTCCAAAATCTGTCATATGCTGCCAGATTGAAGAAACTCCAGCTCTATTCAGTCGCATACCGTCTGCTCAGAGGTGACATGTGCCTGACATACAAGGCCATGTCCAACCCGGAATTAATGGACATGCTCCACCTCAAAAAATCCAAATCCACCAAAACCACTAGAGCAAGCAACTTAAACCTTAGCACGGATATAAATAGGACGTGCTGGAGGGATAGATTTATCACTCAGAGACTCCCTATGCTGTGGAATAAAATCCCGGCCCATGTGAGGCAGAGCACCTCGCTGATTCTGTTCAAGAGAAATCTAGACCTGTGGATGGGAGATCATAGGTTTACCCCGGGAATCATATCTGTGTCACTGCTGGACAGAGGCACAACAAACTAATGGGCACAGTATTTTTTCATATAAGGGGTGGCGTAAGCCACATAAATTTGGGCTAGGCTTATAAATGCCTTAGGGCAGATAGCCTAGTATAAACCTATGAACCTATGAACCTATGAACTCATACAGATTACTGATCACATTCATGTATAGCTGGTGTATGTTGCATATATCCTTCATACAGATTACTGACATACCTGTATAGCTTGTATATGTTGCATATATCACTCATACAGACTGCTGATGACATTCCTGTATTGCTGATATATGTTACATATATCACTCATGCAGATTGCTGACATTCCTGTAAAGCTGGTATATATTGCATATATCACTTATACAAACTACTGGTGACATATCTGTATAGCTGGTATATGTTACACATATCCCATTACTGATTACTGATCACATTACTGTATAGCTGGTTTATGTTGCATATATCACACATACAGATTCATGACATTCCTGTTTAGCTGGTATATGTTGAATATATCACTCATACAGATTAGTGACATTCCTATATAGCTGGTATATGTTGCATATATCACTCATACAGATTAATGATGACATTCCTGTATAGCTGTTATATGTTGCATATATCGCACATACAGATTACTGGCATACCTGTATAGCTGGTATATATTGCATATATCACTCCTACAGATTACTGGTGACATATCTGTATAGCTGGTATATGTTACATATATCCCTTATACCGATTACTGATCACATTCCTATATAGCTGGTATATGTTGCATATATCACTCATACAGATTCATGACATTCCTGTATAGCTGGTATATGTTGCATATATCACTCATACAGATTAGTGACATTCCTATATAGCTGGTATATGTTGCATATATCACTCATACAGATTACTGATGACATTCCTCTATAGGTGGTATATGTTGCATATATTACTGATACAGATTACTGACATTCATTTATAGCTGGTATATGTTGCATATATCACTCATACATATTACTGACACACCTATATAGCTGGTATATTTTGCATATATCACTCATGCAGATTACTGACATTCCTGTATAGCTGGTGTATGTTGCATGTATTACATATAGATATTACTGACATTCCTGTATAGCTGGTGTATGTTGCATATATCAAACATAGAGATTACTGACATTCCTGTATAGCTGGTATATTTTGCATATATCTCTCATACAGATTACTGACATTCCTGTATAACTGGTGTATGCATCACACATAGAGATTACTGACATTCCTGTATAGCTGGTGTATGTTGCATTATATCACTCATACAGATTGCTAACATTCCTGACACTCGCTTCTCGGCCTTTTGGCTAAGATCAAGTGTAGTATCTGTAGAGCTGGTATATGTTGCATATATCACTCATACGGATTACTGACATTCCTTTATAGCTGGTATATGTTACAAATATCACTCATTCAGACTGCTGATGACATTCATGCATAGCTGGTATATGTTGCATATATCACTCATACAGATTACTGCCATTCCTTTATAGCTCGTATATGTTGCATATATCACTTATACAGATTACTGCCGTTCCTTTATCGTTCGTATATGTTGCATATATCACTCATGCAGATTACTGCCATTCCTTTATCGCTCGTATATGTTGCATATATCACTCATGCAGATTACTGCCATTCCTTTATCGCTCATATATGTTGCATATATCACTCATACAGATTGCTGCCATTCCTTTATCACTCGTATATGTTGCATATATCACTCATACAGATTTCTGCCGTTCCTTTATAGCTCGTATATGTTGCATATATCACTTATACAGATTACTGCCATTCCTTTATCGCTCGCATATGTTGCATATATCACTCATGCAGATTACTGCCGTTCCTTTATCGCTCATATATGTTGCATATATCACTCATACAGATTACTGCCGTTCCTTTATAGCTCATATATGTTGCATATATCACTCATACAGATTACTGACGTTCCTTTATCACTCGTATATGTTGCATATATCACTCATACAGATTTCTGCCGTTCCTTTATAGCTTGTATATGTTGCATATATCACTTATACAGATTACTGCCGTTCCTTTATCGTTCATATATGTTGCATATATCACTCATGCAGATTACTGCCATTCCTTTATCGCTCGTATATGTTGCATATATCACTCATACAGATTACTGCCGTTCCTTTATAGCTCGTATATGTTGCATATATCACTCATGCAGACTGCTGCCGATCCTTTATCGCTCATATATGTTGAATATATCACTCATGCAGATTGTTGCCGTTCCTTTATCGCTCGTATATGTTGCATATATCACTCATACAGATTACTGCCGTTCCTTTATAGCTCGTATATGTTGCATATATCACTCATACAGATTGCTGCCGTTCCTTTATCGCTCGTATATGTTGCATATATCACTCATACAGATTGCTGCCATTCCTTTATCGCTCATATATGTTGCATATATCACTCATACAGATTACTGCCGTTCCTTTATCGCTCATATATGTTGCATATATCACTCATACAGATTGCTGTCATTCCTTTATCGCTCGTATATGTTGCCTATATCACTCATACAGTTTGCTGCCGTTCCTTTATCGCTCGTATATGTTGCATATATCACTCATACAGATTGCTGCCGTTCCTTTATCGCTCGTATATGTTGCATATATCACTCATACAGATTACTGCCGTTCCTTTATCACTCGTATATGTTGCATATATCACTCATACAGATTGCTGCCATTCCTTTATCGCTCGTATATGTTGCATATATCACTCATACAGATTACTGCCGTTCCTTTATCACTCGTATATGTTGCATATATCACTCATACAGATTACTGCCGTTCCTTTATTTTATCGCTCGTATATGTTGCATATATCACTCATACAGATTACTGCCGTTCCTTTATCACTCGTATATGTTGCATATATCACTCATACAGATTGCTGCCGTTCCTTTATCGCTCATATATGTTGCATATATCACTCATTCAGATTACTGCTGTTCCTTTATCGTCAGATATGTTGCATATATCACTCATACAGATTGCTGCCATTCCTTTATCGCTCGTATATGTTGCATATATCACTCATACAGATTACTGCCGTTCCTTTATCACTCGTATATGTTGCATATATCACTCATACAGATTACTGCCATTCCTTTATAGCTCGTATATGTTGCATATATCACTCATGCAGACTGCTGCCGTTCCTTTATCGTTTGAATATGTTGCATATATCACTCATACAGATTGCTGCCATTCCTTTATCGCTCATATATGTTGAATATATCACTCATGCAGATTGCTGCCGTTCCTTTATCGCTCGTATATGTTGCATATATCACTCATACAGATTGCTGCCGTTCCTTTATCACTCGTATATGTTGCATATATCACTCATACAGATTACTGCTGTTCCTTTATCGCTCGTATATGTTGCATATATCACTCATACAGATTGCTGCCATTCCTTTATCGCTCGTATATGTTGCATATATCACTCATACAGATTGCTGCCGTTCCTTTATCGCTCGTATATGTTGCATATATCACTCATACAGATTACTGCCGTTCCTTTATCGCTCGTATATGTTGCATATATCACTCATGCAGACTGCTGCCGTTCCTTTATCGCTCATATATGTTGAATATATCACCATGCAGATTGCTGCCGTTCCTTTATCGCTCATATATGTTGCATATATCACTCATACAGATTACTGCTGTTCCTTTATCGCTCGTATATGTTGCATATATCACTCATACAGATTACTGCCGTTCCTTTATCGCTCGTATATGTTGCATATATCACTCATACAGATTGCTGCCATTCCTTTATCGCTCATATATGTTGCATATATCACTCATACAGATTACTGCCGTTCCTTTATCGCTCGTATATGTTGCATATATCACTCATACAGATTGCTGCCATTCCTTTATCGCTCATATATGTTGCATATATCACTCATACAGATTACTGCCGTTCCTTTATCGCTCGTATATGTTGCATATATCACTCATACAGATTGCTGCCATTCCTTTATCGCTCGTATATGTTGCATATATCACTCATACAGATTGCTGCCATTCCTTTATCACTCGTATATGTTGCATATATCAATCATACAGATTACAGCCGTTCCTTTATCGCTCGTATATGTTGCATATATCACTCATACAGATTGCTGCCATTCCTTTATCGCTCATATATGTTGCATATATCACTCATACAGATTACTGCCGTTCCTTTATCGCTCGTATATGTTGCATATATCACTCATACAGATTGCTGCCATTCCTTTATCGCTCGTATATGTTGCATATATCACTCATACAGATTGCTGCCGTTCCTTTATCGCTCGTATATGTTGCATATATCACTCATACAGATTGCTGCCGTTCCTTTATCGCTCATATATGTTGCATATATCACTCATACAGATTACTGCTGTTCCTTTATCGCTCGTATATGTTGCATATATCACTCATACAGATTGCTGCCATTCCTTTATCGCTCGTATATGTTGCATATATCACTCATACAGATTACTGCCGTTCCTTTATCACTCGTATATGTTGCATATATCACTCATACAGATTACTGCCGTTCCTTTATCGCTCGTATATGTTGCATATATCACTCATACAGATTGCTGCCATTCCTTTATCGCTCGTATATGTTGCATATATCACTCATACAGATTACTGCCGTTCCTTTATCGCTCGTATATGTTGCATATATCACTCATACAGATTGCTGCCGTTCCTTTATCGCTCATATATGTTGCATATATCACTCATTCAGATTACTGCTGTTCCTTTATCGCTCGTATATGTTGCATATATCACTCATACAGATTGCTGCCATTCCTTTATCGCTCGTATATGTTGCATATATCACTCATACAGATTACTGCCGTTCCTTTATCACTCGTATATGTTGCATATATCACTCATACAGATTACTGCCATTCCTTTATAGCTCGTATATGTTGCATATATCACTCATGCAGACTGCTGCCGTTCCTTTATCGCTCGTATATGTTGCATATATCACTCATACAGATTGCTGCCATTCCTTTATCGCTCATATATGTTGAATATATCACTCATGCAGATTGCTGCCGTTCCTTTATCGCTCGTATATGTTGCATATATCACTCATACAGATTGCTGCCATTCCTTTATCACTCGTATATGTTGCATATATCACTCATACAGATTACTGCTGTTCCTTTATCGCTCGTATATGTTGCATATATCACTCATACAGATTGCTGCCATTCCTTTATCGCTCGTATATGTTGCATATATCACTCATACAGATTGCTGCCGTTCCTTTATCGCTCGTATATGTTGCATATATAACTCATACAGATTACTGCTGTTCCTTTATCGCTCGTATATGTTGCATATATCACTCATGCAGACTGCTGCCGTTCCTTTATCGCTCATATATGTTGAATATATCACTCATGCAGATTGCTGCCGTTCCTTTATCGCTCATATATGTTGCATATATCACTCATACAGATTACTGCTGTTCCTTTATCGCTCAGATATGTTGCATATATCACTCATACAGATTACTGCCGTTCCTTTATCGCCAGATATGTTGCATATATCACTCATACAGATTGCTGCCATTCCTTTATCGCTCATATATGTTGCATATATCACTCATACAGATTACTGCCGTTCCTTTATCGCCAGATATGTTGCATATATCACTCATACAGATTGCTGCCATTCCTTTATCGCTCATATATGTTGCATATATCACTCATACAGATTACTGTCGCTCCTTTATCGCCAGATATGTTGCATATATCACTCATACAGATTGCTGCCATTCCTTTATCGCCAGATATGTTGCATATATCACTCATACAGATTACTGCCGTTCCTTTATCGCTCGTATATGTTGCATATATCACTCATACAGATTACTGCTGTTCCTTTATCGCCAGATATGTTGCATATATCACTCATACAGACTGCTGCCGTTCCTTTATCGCTCGTATATGTTGCATATATCACTCATACAGATTGCTGCCATTCCTTTATTACTCGTATATGTTGCATATATCACTCATATAGATTGCTGCCATTCCTTTATCGCTCATATATGTTGAATATATCACTCATGCAGATTGCTGCCGTTCCTTTATCGCTCGTATATGTTGCATATATCACTCATACAGATTGCTGCCGTTCCTTTATCACTCGTATATGTTGCATATATCACTCATACAGATTGCTGCCGTTCCTTTATCGCTCGTATATGTTGCATATATAACTCATACAGATTACTGCTGTTCCTTTATCGCTCGTATATGTTGCATATATCACTCATGCAGACTGCTGCCGTTCCTTTATCGCTCATATATGTTGAATATATCACTCATGCAGATTGCTGCCGTTCCTTTATCGCTCATATATGTTGCATATATCACTCATACAGATTACTGCTGTTCCTTTATCGCTCGTATATGTTGCATATATCACTCATACAGATTACTGTCGTTCCTTTATCGCTCGTATATGTTGCATATATCACTCATACAGATTGCTGCCATTCCTTTATCGCTCATATATGTTGCATATATCACTCATACAGATTACTGCCGTTCCTTTATCGCTCGTATATGTTGCATATATCACTCATACAGATTGCTGCCATTCCTTTATCGCTCATATATGTTGCATATATCACTCATACAGATTACTGCCGTTCCTTTATCGCTCGTATATGTTGCATATATCACTCATACAGATTGCTGCCATTCCTTTATCGCTCGTATATGTTGCATATATCACTCATACAGATTACTGCCGTTCCTTTATCGCTCGTATATGTTGCATATATCACTCATACAGATTACTGCTGTTCCTTTATCGCTCGTATATGTTGCATATATCACTCATACAGACTGCTGCCGTTCCTTTATCGCTCGTATATGTTGCATATATCACTCATACAGATTGCTGCCATTCCTTTATCACTCGTATATGTTGCATATATCAATCATACAGATTACTGCCGTTCCTTTATCGCTCATATATGTTGCATATATCACTCATACAGATTACTGCCGTTCCTTTATCGCTCGTATATGTTGCATATATCACTCATGCACACTGCTGATGACATTCCTGTATAGCTGATCAGTACTCTCATTTTAGTGAAATGCAGCACGTAAACAAAGCTAGGCATTTATCTGCTCATTACAGGTTCATCACTCACTTTTGTTACTTCTGTTGACAATGTTGCAGTCTGGGGTTACCTGTGTTTGATGCTTACAGTGACCAGCCAGTGCATGGGTATATAAAGGCTGGTAAGTGTGCATGTATCACTGTTAGTGTTTGTATGTACATAGTTTTCTTTTTTAGAAATATGGTGAGTGTGTATGCTATTCACTACCTCTTAGTCAGTGCCATGCCATATTGTGTATCCGCCATGGTCATCCCAATCTGCAAGTTCATCATCTGACCATCATCTGTATCTGCTGGCCATGTCGCTGGTGCTGGGAATTTTGGTTCCTGTTCTGGGGCATGCTGTTGCAACTGTCATCTCAGTATAATGTCATATAAAGTGGGCAGAAGGAAAGTATTTTGACAGAGGTGGTGGAGTCATATTTATGTTCATATATTCTATTTAAATATTATGGAAAGGAAGTTTATGCCCCAAATGGCGAAATGTGGAAGATGCCCCCTTTGTAGTAGGATAAATTCACACATGAATTTCTGAACAGGGGAAGTTGAGTATAAATTATTTCAAAAATGTAACTGTAAGTCCAAGGGGATAGTATACCTAGCACAATGTCAAGATTGCACATGTTTGTATGTGGTCAAGTCTGATCATAGACTCAGACAGAATATATGAACATCAATATAACATTAGGAGAGGACAAGAGAACAATGTCTTGGCAAAGCACATGATCCAGTGTCCAGGACATTGCTTTAGGTATATGGCAACTGATAATGTTAGGATGGGCTTAAGGTGCAACCCAGGGAACCTTTATTTGGAGAAAAATTAGTTAAATTAATGTGGCAGCTTAAAATGAATCACATAAATGGCCAGTATTGACTGATTATTGTTCTGTTTTCTGTCTCCTAAAGTTAAAAGCCTTGACTAAATAAAAAAGAAAATCTTTAGGAACTAAAATAGGGATAATTTGGCATTTAAGCCATTTAACCTATGAGGGTCTGTTTATTTTTAGGTTATTTTTAGGTTGTTATTATTTAGTCACCACTTATTAGGTTTTATTAGTATAGTTGGATTAATCTGCTTAAAGTTATAAGGATTTATTATATTTCTAAAAGGCTTAAGAGTGTTTTTTTTTTTTTCAAAACAAGTTTATTGTTTTAACATATAAGAGAAATATCATAACAATTTTATACAAATAATTAAAAATAGGTATTATTATAATATTCAACAAAACAACTAAAGTATTTACAAAGACATCCACTACAATCAAATCAATTAATTAAACTAAAATACTGTGCTATTGAAATTAGAATTTTTTAACAAATTTTGTAAATTATCCCATACAATAAAATGTGATGTTTTTCTAGTTGTTCTCATTCTAATTGTGCTTATTTCCATATGACACATTATATTCATAACATTTTTAAATTCATTGAACGAAGGAGGTGTATCTGAAATCCAATTTCTAGTTATTGCTTAAGAGTGTTTTGATTTAGTAATGTGATATTTTATGACATGTTTACATTTTTTCTGTTTTAATTACTTCTATAATCCATTTTTTATGAATGGATTCCAGGGTAAGGGGTTTATGACATAAAAAGGAAACACTGTTTTTTCTTTTTTTTATGGACTTGCATACTTAAAAGATGTTTATCTGATGAAGTTCACATAAAAGATTTTTAGTGGACAAAAGTATTAACCTTTAACATGAATAAACTCTTGTTAAGGAGCTGGTTTGTTGTTTTTGTTCGGCTGTAACTCCGTTAGTTTATAGTTGGATTTTTATTTTTGTGTTTCGTTTGACAGTATTCATGTAGTCAAACTGAGGAATTCCATTCCCTCAGACCTTACACATGAGGGTAGGCATTAAACATATTTGTATAGTCTAATTGCCTACCTAATGTCCACTTGGATGTGTCCTTGTGCCTACATTTCATCTCCGCCCATCCTAGTTTCTCCCTGTTTTCCATATCCTTTACTATACACGTTCTTAACCTTATAATTAACTACTGCCATGTACTATAATGCACTATTTTTCTTAAATGTTTGTCTTTATTAAAAGTTTGCAAGCTTTTAAGTAAATTAATTTATTTGTAACCTTGATGGTTTGTATTTATTTGTGTGTGCATTTTGTAATTGCTTTTTTATGCTTCCAAGAATGCCCACATACAGTTGATTTTTTTAACTTCTGTTAGATAACTATGGAGCTTTTCCCCTCAAACCTCTGCTGAAAATGAGCTTTTAGCTCTGTCTGATTATTCACAGTCAGTAAATGGAAATACATACATACATACATACATACATGCATGCATGCATATATACATACATGAATACATATATACATGCGGTGGTGCAGCGGTTAGCGATGTCACCACAAAGCAAGAGATTCTCCCATTCGATTCTCAGCTGGAGTGCTTTCTGTGTGGAGTCTGTATGTCCTCCCTGCAGTCGAGTGACGTTAAAGACATGCAGGTAGGTGCGAGCGTGAATGGGCGTGCCTTCATTGAAGGGTGGGCATCGGGCTGGCAACGCGGCACTGTAAAATCCACTGCCGATCATGAGCGGACCGGAGTTCCACTGTGGCGACCCCTAACCGGGAAGAGCCAAAAGACTTTATAGATGCATATACATACATACATACATGCATGCATACATGCATACATACATACATGCATACATACATGCATACATACATACATGCATGCATACATACATACATACATGCATGCATACATACATGCATGCATACATACATACATGCATGCATACATACATACATGCATACATACATGCATACATGCATACATACATACATACATGCATACATATGTACATACATGCATGCATACATGCATACATACATACATGCATACATACATACATACATGCATGTATACATGCATACATGCATACATACATACATACATGCATGCATACATACATGCATACATGTATACATACATACACACATACATACATGCATACATACATACATGCATGCATACATATACATACATACATACATGCATACATACATACATACACACATACGTACATACATGCATGCATACATACATACATGCATACATACACACACATAAATGCATGCATGCATGCATACATACATACATACATACATGCATACATACATACATGCATACATACATACATACATACATACATGCATGCATGCATATGTAAGTCAGTGCTCCATCTTCATTCTAGCAGTTAATATTATTTCCTAGTAACTTACATGAGATTTGCAAGCACAGCCATTGACCTTAAATCTCTGTCCTGTAAACAATCTGCAATCAAATTTCCCTGTGTACCTCCCCTCCTTCCACCCTCTCTATCAGAAAATGGCTTCTTCCACACTTTTATTACCTCTTTGCAGCAAATTGTTTGTCCTACCAAACTCATCCATCAATCCTAACCTGTCCAGTCTATCTGACCATTCCACTTCTGTCACCTAATAAAAACGTGCCTTCCTTTCTTACCCTCTCTGGCCCTTTTTGCATCCCATTTATTTTAGTGATTAGTGCGCCTTGCCTCCATCTATTCGACCTGTCACCATTATGTGGCCTCTCCCTCCATTGCCTCTGCCATGGATATTGTTAACACATGCTGTTCCCAATCAGTCTCCTTCTCCGAGTGTGTCAGTGAAAATGATCCCTTGCCTCTGTCATGGATATTGTTAACACATGCTGTTCCCAATCAGTCTCCTTCTCCAAGTGTGTCAGTGAAAAAGATCCCTTGCCTCTGCCATGGATATTGTTAACACATGCTGTTCCCAATCAGTCTCCTTCTCCGAGTGTGTCAGTGAAAATGATCCCTTGCCTCTGTCATGGATATTGTTAACACATGCTGTTCCCAATCAGTCTCCTTCTCCGAGTGTGTCAGTGAAAATGATCCCTTGCCTCTGCCATGGATATTGTTAACACATGGTGTTCCCAATCAGTCTCCTTCTCCAAGTGTGTCAGTGAAAATGATCCCTTGCCTCTGTCATGGATATTGTTAACACATGCTGTTCCCAATCAGTCTCCTTCTCCAAGTGTGTCAGTGAAAATGATCCCTTGCCTCTGTCATGGATATTGTTAACAGATGCTGTTCCCAATCAGTCTCCTTCTCCAAGTGTGTCAGTGAAAATGATCCCTTGCCTCTGTCATGGATATTGTTAACACATGCTGTTCCCAATCAGTCTCCTTCTCTGAGTGTGTCAGTGAAAATGATCCCTTGCCTCTGCCATGGATATTGTTAACACATGCTGTTCCCTATCAGTCTCCTTCTCCGAGTGTGTCAGTGAAAATGATCCCTTGCCTCTGTCATGGATATTGTTAACACATGCTGTTCCCAATCAGTCTCCTTCTCCGAGTGTGTCAGTGAAAATGATCCCTTGCCTCTGCCATGGATATTGTTAACACATGCTGTTCCCAATCAGTCTCCTTCTCCAAGTGTGTCAGTGAAAATGATCCCTTGCCTCTGCCATGGATATTGTTAACACATGCTGTTCCCTATCAGTCTCCTTCTCCGAGTGTGTCAATGAAAATGATCCCTTGCCTCTGTCATGGATATTGTTAACACATGCGGTTCCCAATCAGTCTCCTTCTCTGAGTGTGTCAGTGAAAATGATCCCTTGCCTCTGTCATGGATATTGTTAACAGATGCTGTTCCCAATCAGTCTCCTTCTCCAAGTGTGTCAGTGAAAATGATCCCTTGCCTCTGCCATGGATATTGTTAACACATGCTGTTCCCAATCTGTCTCCTTCTCCGAATGTGTCAGTGAAAATGATCCCTTGCCTCTGCCATGGATATTGTTAACACATGCTGTTCCCAATCAGTCTCCTTCTCCAAGTGTGTCAGTGAAAATGATCCCTTGCCTCTGCCATGGATATTGTTAACACATGCTGTTCCCAATCAGTCTCCTTCTCCAAGTGTGTCAGTGGAAATGATCCCTTGCATCTTCCATGGATATTATTAACACATGGTATTCCCAGTCAGTCTCCTTATGTCAGTCTGTCAGTGAACACTGTCAACTAGAACTGGGTCTTTCATGGCTCAAAAAGCAAGACACAACTCACCTCTCAGCAATCTGTAGGCTACAGAGTATAAAAAGTGTTGTGCTAATCTACTGGGGTACTTGAGGGCTTTAAGACCTTCAATTTTCTTGGTTAGAACTCTTTAGGGCCTTTCCAACTGATTGATATGTTTAGGTTTGTACATAACTAAAGGGGGCATTGTATTAAATTATGTGTCTGTTAATGGAGTAGTACAGTGGTAGGATGACTTCTTTAGCTCTTTAAGATATTCCTTTGGAAATTAACTGGACCAGATAGAAGGATTTCCTGAGTGTGGTGGAAACATGATGATCAAATCAGAGAGAGTTATCCACATAAGTGCTTATGTCAGTATCTGTCTGAAGAGGGGTACCATATATAATGTATGAGATGGAGGAGCTTTCCTGTCAAACGCTACAGTGCAGCACTATTTTTTATTTAGTTTGAGACTTTTTTTGATGCACCATATATGTATATATATATATATATATATATATATATATATATATATATATATTCCAGGGGTTGCCAGAGCTGTTTTCCATCAGTGGATAAGTGACTAACAGTGCCCAGTTTGTATTCATCAGAAAATTTGGTCAGTCATACTTCTGGCATATTGGCTTGGATATCTTAAAAATAAGTTCCTAATACAGTCCTTTGCACATCACAAATACTGTAACTGATCAGAGTCTCCTGTCTTTATCATAACCCACCAGCATTGTGAGTCTTATTCTTCTCCCTTCCTCACATACATGCCAGGAAATGGTGTTCTCTGTCTTCCTACCCACACAGTCAGTGCTGCATATCTGCTAATAACCCATCCGTGATTCACTGTCATGCATGGCTGTTGTCTTCTTCCCCACGCAATGTGACAGTATGTATTTTGCTGTTCCCCTCCTCTATATATACAGATATCCATGTCTACTGCCCCCTTCCAAACATACTGTCAGTGATCCATGTCTGCTGCCCCCTCCTAAACACATTGCTATTGACCCATGTCTGCTGCCCACTCTGCAATAAACAGTAACCTGTATTCACTGCCCCCTCTCAAATACACTGCCAGTGACCCATATCTGCTGCCCACTCTGCAACATAGCCAGTAACCTGTGTTTGCTGCCCTCTCCCAAGCACACTGTCAGTGACGCATGACTACTGCTCTCTCCACAACATAGCCAGTGACCCTTGAGTGCTTCCTCCTTCCATACACACAGGGAGTAACCTGTGTCTACTGCCCACTCTGCAGCATAGCTAGTAACCTGCAAATGCTGCTCCTAACCAAGCACACAGTCAGTGACCCATGCCTGCTGCTTCCTCTGCAACATAGCCAGGACTTATGTCTGCTGCCATCTACCAAATACACTACCAGCAATCTGTACCTGCTGCCCCCTCCAAACACACTGTCAGTGGCCCATGTCTGCTGCTCCCTCTGCAACATAGCGAGTAGCTCATGTCTACTGCCCCCTGCCAAACAAACTGTCAGTGACCCGTGTCCGCTACCCACTCCTAAACAGTGACTCATGTCTGCTGCTCCCTCTGTAACATAGTCAGTAGCTCATGTCTTTCACCTTGCCAAACACAGTCCCAGTAACCTGTATTGCTGTTTGCCTCCTCCATCTGCAGTGCTCTGTTTGCTTTTTTCCATACTCCCTCATACTGTCAGCGATTCATGCCTGCTGCTGTGCTCACACAGTGATCCAGGTCTGCTGTGTTCCCTTCCCAAACACTGTCAGTGATCCCTGTCTGCTGCACCTCCCTTCTTCTTTCCCTTCCACCTGCCCCAGCACACATGGTGATCCATATTTGCTGCTCCATCCCCTTCCATCTTGCCCAGGCACACGCAGTGATCCATGTCTGCTCCCCCTTCCCCTTCCACCTTCTTCAGGTCATTTAGTGATCCATGTTTGCTGTCCATCCCCTTCCCATTCCAACTTCCCAAGACACACTAGAAATCTATGTCTGCTGTCCCTCCCCTCCCCTTCCACCTGCTCCAGACACACTTATTGATCCATGTGTGGTGCCCACCCACTCCCCTTCCACCTGCCACAGGCACAACCTTCTGCCTCCACTTCCACCTTCCCCAGCGCACATAATGACCAATGTCTACTCCCCCTTCATCATCCCTTTCCACCTTTCCTGGCACACTTAGTGATCCATGTCTGCTGCTCCTCCCCTTCTCCTTTCACCTGCCCCAGGCAGACTTAGTGATACATCTCTCATGCTCATCCCCCTCTCTCGCAGACTATCTATAACTCACAACTGCAACATACTCCACCCTCACACCTACACAGTGATCCCTGTCTGCTGCTCCTCCCCCTTTCTCACAGATAAATCTATAATTCACAACTGCTGCATGCTCCACCCTCACACCTACACAGTGATCCCTGTTCTGCTGCTTGTCCCCATCTCTCACAGATAATCTATAATTCACAACTGCTGCATACTCCACCCTCACACCTATAAAGTGATCCCTGTCTGCTGCTTGTCCCCCTCTCTCACAGACTATCTATAATTCACAGCTGCTGCATACTCCATCCTCACACCTACACAGTGATCCCTGTCTGCTGCTATGCCCCCTCTCTCACAGACAATCTATAATTCATAACTGCTACATGGTCCACCCTCACACCTACAGAGTGATCCCTGTCTGCTGCTCTGCCCCCTCTCTCACAGACAATCTATAATTCACAGCTGCTGCATACTCCACCCTCATACCTACACAGTGATCCCTGTCTGCTGCTTGTCCCCATCTCTCACAGATAATCTATCATCTATAAGTCACAACTGCTGCATGCTCCATCCTCACACCTACAGATTGATCCCTGTCTCCTGCTCCTCCCGCTCTCTCACAGATAAACTATAATCCACAACTGCTGCATACTCCACCCTCACACCTACACAGTGGTCCATGTTTGTTTCCATTCTCCCATATGTAATGATCCATGCTCATGTGTCCCTCTACCAAGGATTGCCTGTGATCCCTGTCAACTTCATCCCTCCCTCCAGGCACACAGTTAGTAATCCATACCTGCTTCTTCCTCCCCAGAGTCGATCTATCGTTGTCTCCTCCCCATCGGTGATCTGTGTCTTCTGCCTCTCCACCAGATGCCATCAATGATCCATGTCTGCTCCAGTATCATTGGTACATAACTATGTCTCCCTCACTCACAGTGATACATGCCTGCTAACCTCCCACTGTCATTGGTCCATTACTCCTTCTCCATCACCCAGTGATGCATGTCTGCTGCCTCCCACTACCATTGGTCTATAACTACTTCTCCATCACCCACAGTGAGGCATGCCTGCTGATCCCCACTGTACTGATCCATAACTGCTTTTCTGTCACCCACAGTAATGCGTATTTGCTGCTGCCCCCACAGTCATTGGTTCATAACTACTTCTCCCACACCCATACTGATCCATGTCTGCACCCACTGTCACTGATCCATAACTGCTTCTCAATCACCCACAGTGATGCATATCTGCTGTCTCCCACTGTCATTGGTCCATAACTACATTTCCCTCACCGACAGTGATCTATGTCTGCTGCCCCCATTGTTGTTGGTCCATAACTCCTTCTCCATCACCCACAGTGACCAATGTCTGCTGACCTCCCCACTGTCACTTGTCTATAATTACTTCTTCCTCACCCATAGTGATCCATGTCTTCTGAACCCCACACGCTGTCAGTTATTCATGTCTAGTACCCCCTTCTCACATGCATTACTATCCATGTGTGCTGCATTGCCTGCCTCATGCCCAGTGATCTACGCCTGCTGTTCCTCTCCCCCTCACACAGCCAGTAGTTTGTTGCAACCTCCTTCCACAGAGTGATCTATGTATAGTCAAAGTCAAAGTCAAAGTAAACTTTACTGTCGATCAGATATACACAGCAGTACAAGCTGAGCAAAATTAAATTGCTTTCGTCCTCGTGCAAGACACAACAATGAACACATAGTTTGAATGACAGTAAGACTAATGCACATACAGTAATAATTAAAGTATTAACAACACAATAAGTTACCACAATTGGACAGGAAGACATTAGACAATATTATACTAGTAGGTATTGCAAGACTATGACTTCATATTGCGATTGCTTAGAATATTGCACGTTATCAGTTGTAGTGTGATATATTCTGATGTTCATATTGCACATGTATGGAGTGGTGACTCGCTCCTGACTATTGCACATTCAGGAAGTAATAAGATAAGAAAACAGGCTACCTGTACCAGTTATTGAAGCAATTTGTCAGAGTGATTGTTATAGATGATACTTCACAGCAAGTGGCACATTGATATTATTTGCTGTCATGCCTGGCATCCAAGTTCAGCAGCCTTATGGATGGATGGGAGAAGCTCCTGTTAGTCTAGATGTTTTGCAGTATAAGCTGCAATACCACCTGCCTGAGGAAAGGAAGAAGTACATGCCATGGGCAGGGTGAGTGGGACCATTGATTATCTTCCTAGCCCTTTCCACACACTGAGTCTCATGCAGATCATCCATGGATGGGAGTGAGGAACCAATGACTTTTTCTGCTGTCCTCACTACCCTCAGGAGAACCTTGTGGTCAGTTGCTTTGCAGTTACCATACCAAACTATGATGTTATTTGAGAAGATGTTCTCGATGGTCCTTCTCTAGAAGTGCAGATGTTATTGTGTCTTCTTCGCTGTGTGGCTAATATGCTTCGACCAGGATAGGTCATCTGAGATGTGCACCCCCAGGAACTTGGTGTTTCTGACTATTTCCACTGCCACCCCCTTAATTTCCAGAGGTTGATGTATCTCCTGAAATCCACTATTAATTCTTTGGTCTTGCTTACATTTAAGCCAGATAATTGCTGTCACACCAACCTTTCAGATGCTCCACTTCATCCCTGTAGGCTATTTCCGCACCATTTCTGACAAGACCTACGACAGTGGTATCACCTACGAATGTGATGATTTTGTTGGATTCATGCTTGGCCATGCAGTCATGCGTCAACAAAGTGAACAGCAGAGGACTCAGGAGGCAGCCCTGAGGGACACCTGTTCTCAGTATAATAGTGATTGAATTATTTCCCACACATAATTTTTGGGGTCTGTTGATGAGAAAGTCCAGTACCCAGTTACAGAGGGGGTGTTGATGCCCAGCTGGATCAGCTTCGATATCAGATTCTGGGGGGGTGACAGTGTTAAAGCCAAAAACTAAAATTGAAGAACAGCATTCTGACATAGCAGTTCTTCTTCTCCAGATGTACCAAGAATTCATGAAGTGCTATAGCTATTGCATAAGCTGTGCAGTGGTTAGATCTATAAGAAGTGTAATGTATCTACTGATGCAGGCAGGCTTGAACAGAATGGTTCTTGATCAACCTCTCGAAACACTTTATTACTGTTGATATAAGAGCAACTGGCCAATAATCATTTAGACGTGCTGGTTGGGATTTCTTGGGTTAGGGAATGATTGTCATATTTTTGAAGAAACTGGATACAATGGCTAGCTGCGGGAATATGTTTAATATATTTGTTAGTACAGTGGACAGTTGAGTAGCACAGTCTGTACAGTAGCTCCACCCATGTCTAACAGATCCAGAGGGTTAATTTTGAGTCAGGTACAATATATCATTTAAAACAAAGCTAAAACATTCCAAGGAAATTATGAAAAAGCATATTTTTAATAGAGTAGAGAAAGATAAAATGAGTGTAAGCATTCACAGTTCGAATGGTATTGCAGGAGGCAAATTTTAAAAACCAGAATGCATAATACCTAATTAAAATGTAGCAAGTGTGCACACGATTAAAACAATTAAGTCATTACAGGTATATAGTCAATCACTGCTTCAGATGTCTGCTCTTAAGTATAACTTACATTCACTGAGCCATTCAGTCCAGAATACCTACCTGCTCCCAAATGTTTATCCATTTGTACTCATTAGCTTTTGCCAGAGACACTAAATCACCTCTCTCTTGTTCTCTTATGTTGTTTGTGATACAATAAATCAGAACTAATGCATAGCATTTGCAATAGATTTATATAAAGCATTTGTGGACGTTTATTCAGATCTCTGAAAAATATTCAGCAGTTCTTTAAGTTTCCTGTTTTTTTTACCAATATACTGTACCTTGCATACAAATATGCATTTTGATTTATTTATTTCACTCTGTTATCTGCATAAATGAACTAGTCCAGTAACCATTTTCAGCCACAACATAGGCCCTAAGGCATTAACAAATATAGCATATATAAGTAACAAGAAGACAGAAAGCAATACACTAAGCAGTAATAAGGCAAAGAAACATCTGCAATAACTAAAAGGCATCAGCATTAAGTGTATAACATCATAAGGATTGTATAATATTGTTGTATGTATATAATGCCATAACGATCATATAACAATTGTACAATATGACTGAGAACAAAGCATGCCTCTGAAATGTTCAGTTTTATAACAATGATAAAAAGAATCTGTCCCTGATTTTGGACCTTGGTGTCTCCATTAATTTTGACTTTTCTCAGATTTCTTGTGCTGTGAGGTTGAGAAGTGTAAGTGACAATAAGGCAGGCAGAGTCCATCGATATGTAGTGTATTATCAGGCTAAACACGGAATGGGGCAAAGGAAGACTGCTTACTTTAAATGACCAGGTAGTTGTAATTAAGCATGAATGCATTTGGGAGAACTTGAACTGAATGCATTTTGTCTGGTGTGTAAGAAATAAACCAATGTGCTGGCCTTATTGGTGGCAAGATTTTAACTATTATCTGCAGTAATTTACTAGGTAAGATTGAAGGAAGTTGGAATTCTTGTGAGTTGAATATGTAATGGGCCATGCCAGTCTACATTTAGGTATCCTAGAATAACAGTATTTTTTCTTTTCGATTCAGTATATATGTCAAATATGAAGACTGACCAGATGAAGACGGAGGTATAAAAATAATAGCTATTAACAATATACTGTGGGATTCTAGTTGCAACTGTATAAGTGCACAGTTAGGGTTCCTATCAAACCCTGAGTCAGAGCTAGCTATGAAAACAGGTCTAAACCTTGCAGCGTTATTGACAGAAACAGCAACAGTTTCACCTAGCATTAGTCCATTTGTCAGCAAAGATGGAGAATTTATGCTTGATTGAAGTAGGAACTAGAGAGTTTCATTTAAGCCAATTTTTTTAAAAATCAATGAGCAATATCAAACAGTGATTGCATAGTCAAAATATTTGTAACAGCTGACATTGTAGATTTGCTCTCTATTGTCCCCCACCAGGAAGATTTAGGCTAGTTCCAAGAGGCACTGTCAGACTGTGAATTTTTGAATAATCAAGATATAAATTTTCTCAAAATCTTTATGGGAACAATTTTAACTAATAATTTCATATATTTGGGGGGGGGGGCTAGTTTAAACAACCGAATGGAGTTATTGTGGGTGCAGCTTGTGACCCTTTAAATATAAAAACATGTGAAAGCTGCAAAATGTATGCTAAAATGGGAGGCATGTTACCAATGTGTGTGTGTGTGTGTGTGTGTGTGTGTGTGTGTGTGTGTGTGTGTGTGTGTGTGTGTGTGTGTGTGTGTGTGTGTGTGTGTGTGCATGTGTGTGTGTGTGTGTGTAATATATATATATATATATATATATATATATATATATATATATATATGTGTATACATACATATATATATATATATATATATATATATATATATATGTGTGTGTGTATACATATATATATATATATATATATATATATATATATACACATGCATATACATATATATATATATTTGAAGATACAACACTTAAATGGGGTAGAATATTTATTCAAGTTTGAACAATATTATTCTTTCTACATGGGAAAAACTCAGTCCCTCTACGTAACTGAATATATGAACACTGTTATGACATTATTACATGTAATGTAGTACTGGGAGAACAACTATGTGATTAATGCAATCTGCAATAGTACACAAAACTGTATCAGATATTTTTGGATATTGGCTTTTATTCTATGGAGCAGCAGTGAAAAGGAGTTGATGAAATTTTGACATATATTCAAAATATGGTACCAGTTTTAAAATTCCCATACAATTATTTATTTCCCAGGAAAGTCTGACTTGGAATGAAGCCTATTTTCAGCGGAGTCCCAGGCAGAAATGCTCCCGATGCATGTCTTTGTAATGCAGGTGGAAACTGGAGTCCCAGGAGAAAACCCACACGAATGCAGGGGAGGACATGCAGACTCCAAACAGAAGAAACCCCAGATGAGAATCAAACCAGAGAACCTCTTGCTGTGAGGTGACAATGCTACTGCTGCACCACTGCGCCATCTAATGAAAGAATCAATTACTTAAATGTGGATATTGATAAAATAATGAAACTGGGAATTGTAGAACAACCCTATATAGAAAACCCACATTTTCAAATAATGATTGGCATTTCAAATGCAAACAGCCCTTGAGGCAAAAGAGAAGTTGGCCTAAGGGGTAAATGGTGAGACTCACCAGAGTTATCTCAGATAACGAAATTCATGAGGACAAGACAAGCTTACTAACAAAAATATTTCTACAGAGGGGATATCCCATATTGTTAGTGAACAAAGTTATTGAAAAAAGTACTAGCTGATAGGAGAAACAAATATATGCTACTGTTGGGGACAGATGTTCATAGGTTCATAGGTTCATACTAGGCTATCTGCCCAAGGGCATTTATAAGCCTAGCCCAGAGTTTTGTGGCTTTCGCCACCCCTTTACTATGCCCATTATTTTGCTGTGCCTCTGTCAAGCAGTGACACTGAGATAATCCCTGGGGTATATCTGCGATCTCCCATCCATTGGTCAAGATTTCTCTTGAACAAAGCCAGCGAGGTGCTCTGCCTCACATGTACCGGAATCTTGTTCCACAGCATAGGGAGTCTCTGGGTGATGAATCTGTCCCTCCAGCACATCCTATTAATAACCGTGTCAAGGTTTAAGTCTCCCGCCCTTGTAGTTCTAAGGGATCTAGATTTTTTGAGGTGAAGCATGTTCATCAATTCTGGGTTGGACATGGCCTTGTATGTCAGGCACAGGTCACCTCTGAGCAGGCAGTGGCGACTGAATAGAGCTGGAGTTCCTTCAGTCGGGCAGCATAGGACATATTTTTGAGACCCTTTATCCTTTTGGTGAGGAACTTTTGGGGCCTTTCCAGTTGCTGCAGGTGTCGTGTCAGATACATTCCGAATGGGGCATTGTACTCAATCATTGGTCTGATGAGTGATGAGTACAGGGGGATGATGACCTCCCTTGATCTAGATGTGAATCCCTTCATGATCAGGTGGGCAATGTAGAAGGTCTTCCTAACTACTTTGGCAACATGAGTGTCAAACGAAAGGTTACTGTCAACCTGGGTCCCCAGATCCCTGATAACCTCTTATGTGCTTAGTGGGTTGCTGCCTATATGGTAGCTAGGGGTAACCTTGTTTTTTCCGAAGGGTATGACTATGCATTTTTTGGCGTTTAACTTTAGGCCATGGCTCTGGCACCAGTTATCCATTTCTATAAGACCCTTCTGAAGGATATCTGTGTCAGATGTGTTCTCAACTATGGCGCCCAGTTTGCAATCATCTGCAAATTTTGTCAGCCATAATCCTCCTGTGTTTGCTTGTACTTCTGAAAAGTAGATGCCAAACAGGAGTGGGCCCAGGACTGAGCCCTGTGGGACACCACTTGCGATGGGCTTTGAGTCTGACATGGCGCCAGCAACTCTGACCCTTTGGGTTCTGTCACTTAGCCAGTTTGCAACCCATCTTGTGACGTATGGGTTTACATTTAAGCTGATGAGTTTTTCAATGATACCTGAGTGGGGTATTGTGTTGAAAGCCTTTGCCAGGTCAAGGTAGGCTGTGTGGACTGCCTTTCCCTCATCAATGGCCTTGGTGACTGTTTCGAAAAAGTCAACCAAGTTTAAAAGGCATGATCTGCCTTTGACAAAGCCAAACTGGGTCGGATCCAAAGTCTGCAAGTCCCCTATGTCTTTATTTATGAGTTCCATTATGATCCTCTCCATAGCTTTGCAGATCAGGCTTGTCAAGCTGATGGGACGGTAATTTCCAGGGTCGGTGGAGGCACCGCCTTTGTGAAGTGGGACCACAGTTGCCGTGCGCCACTCCTTGGGCACGTATCCTGAGGTGAGGCTAAGATTAAACAGCTGCCCTAACTGCGGGTTTAATTCCTCATTGAGTTTGTGGAGCACACAACAACAATCTGGTCCCATGGATGCTGTGTTTTTTGCCTTGGAGAGAGCAGTTCTCACCTGAGCGTTAGAGATGTTTGGGGGGCTACAATCCTCTGGTATAGATATCTCACCTTTTGGGGGGGGGAGAAGTTTGCACTGAACCTGTCAGCCAGTATGTTGGCAATGTCTGTAGGTTCAGTAATTTTTACATCATTTTGAACTAATTCTGAGCATATCTGGGAGTTTCCTCCCAGGTTTCTAACATAGCTAAAGAAGGCCTTATGATTGTCTTTTGAGTCCTTAGCGACTTTTCTCTCAAAATTTGCCTGGGATGATTTTATGAGAGATCTTAGTTTGTTACTTATAATGATCAAAGGTGTCTTCCCTTTTAAGGATTTTGCTCTATCTTGTAGTAGCTTCCTCCTTTTGTTGTAGAGCTTGTTTATGGCTGGGGTCCACCAGACTGGATGCTTGCCTTTGGTACAAAGAGTCTTTGTTTTGTTTGGGATTGCCTGATCCATGCAGTCCTGTAGGTGCTGGTAGAAGGCATTTGTAAGTGATTCAGCGGCTTGAGTAATGGTTTCCGCAGTCTCGGGGGCCTTAAAAGAGACCACACCAGTCTTTAGAAGTGTGAAGCCGGCTTTTGAGAAGTTCTTCACTGTGGTCTTTTTTATCTCAGGTGGGGGTGGGATGTGGACTTCCAGTGAGATTAGTTTATGATCTGATCTCACCAGTGAGGGGTATACTTCCGGTGTTGAACATTGTGACCCCATGTTCGTGATGATGAGATCTAGTATGTTTTCTCCTCTTGTGGGGATGGTGACTAGTTGTTCCATGGCATTTGAGTTTATGAACTCTAGGAACCTTTGGGCTAGAGAGTTTGGGCTTGAGTAGTGTTCCCAGTCTATATTAGGGTAGTTGAAGTCACCTAGTATGATGGTGTTTGGAGATACATTTATCCCCTCCAGTGTTTTCAGGAAAGCTAAGTGAGGTTCCTGAGATTGAGAGGGTGGCCTGTAACATGTTACAAATTGCAGAGCAGTCTTGCCTATGGTTAATTGCACCTGGATGGTCTCCGATGCATCGTGCGTTGCCACCAACCTTGAGGTGTGGGTGTCCTTGATGAATATAGACACCCCCCCTCCTTTCTTGGTGTTGTCCGGATTTTGGGGCCGGAACGCATGATATGAGGTAAAACCTGATAGTGCCGGGGTGCTCTTGGGAGCCTTGAACCAGGTTTCAGTCACAGCACAGACATCGATGTTCTCCATACTGAGAAGGGCTTCGAGTGCGTGCATCTTGAGATTGAGACTTCTGGCATTGAGCAGCATTACCCTTAGTTTTTTTCCTTTTTTGTGTTCTAGGGTGGTAGGTTTAGAATTTGATCCTTGCCTAAAAAAGGCACTATGGGGGTGGCAAGAGCCTTTGCTAATATCCGGAAGCCCAGGGGTGACAGGTGCAAGCCGTCCCTTGTGAAGCAGTGTGGCTTGTCCAGCATGTCATCCCAGGCAGACAGACATTGGATCCCCTTTGAATGACACCAGAGTTTAAGCCAATTATTAAAGCTGATCATCTTGTCTCTGTATTGTGGCATCATTCTTGGTGAAGGTAGGATACTGCTCAAGGTCAGGGTCATACCTGCCTGGGCTACATAATCAGAGAGCTCCTCTATGTCTCTTTTCATGTAGTCCAAGGAGGTACGTCTCAGGTCGTTCACACCAGCGTGGACAATGACAGAGTCGTACTTGTACCTGCTGTTGAGGGACCTGAGTGCTTGCGTTATGTGGCGGATTCTAGCGCCCGACAGGCAGCTTACTGTGACCTTCTCCTTACTCAGTCTGGTGAGCGGGACATCAGTGTGTCTGACTATGGAGTCACCAATGACGAGTGTGTCTGGCATTGTGTTTGGCCTTAAGGGCTGTGACTGTTTGGCACACTGACTATGTGGTCTATGTGTTGCATGTGTTGTGTCCTGAGGTGGCAGTTGTTTGGGTGTCTGCTTTGGTGGTCTCTGCTGTTTTGGTAGATTTTTGATCAGAGCCTCCGAGTATGTCTTTGTGTATTTATGTGTATGATTTGAAGTTGTGATAGTACTATGTGAGACTGGGTTTGTAGTGTGTGTGGTTACCTTCTCCTCCTGTCTGGTCTTGCCAGTCCTATGTTGAGAGAGCTCAGCCTCCAGTTTGGCTATATAGTTGTGGAGTATAAAACTGGAGATGAGAATACCTGTAATATTGGGGGTTATGAGAAGGCCATGATTTTAAAATATTGCTCTCAGAGTAACGAGATAAAAATTTAATTTAACAAAACTGGAAAATATTTCAGTCTTCTACTGAAATAGCTGGCATCATTGATAAGGCACCACATTTCATTTATAAAAATATATGAATACCAAGAAAACATTGCAAACAAAAAAAAATGGAAGTCTAATAAGTGAGTGGTGCATTGGTGCAGCGGTTAGCATCATCGCCTAACAGCAAAAGGCTGTCCTGTTCGATTCTTCACTGGGATGCCTTCTGTCAGAGTCTCCATGTCCTTCCTATATTTGAACAGGTTTCCTCCAACCAGGTGCTCCAGTTTCCTCCCACATTCTACAGACATGCATCTGGAGCTTTTCTCCCTGGGACTCTACTGAAAATGGGTTCTATTCCAGTCGAACTTTCACAGTAAACAAATGTTAAATAAATAAATCAATAAAATATATCACAACAAAATGATAAAATATATGCTAAAATTGCTAAAATATGAGGCATGTTCACAAAGTATATATTTGAGGGGTAGAATATTTGTTTAAGTTTGAACAACATTATAATTGTGATACCGCAGTATAAAGAAAAAATTATCAATTTCAACAATTAGCTAAGCTTCTGGTGTCATTCAAAGGGGATCCAGTGTCTGTCAGCCTGGGACGACATGCTCGACAAGCCTCGTTGCTTTGCAAGAGATGGCTTGCACCTGTCACCCCTTGGCTTTCGAATACTGCCCAAGGCTCTTGTTGCCCCCATAGTGCCTTTTTTAGGCAAGGCTCAAAAGTCAAACATACCTCCGTAAACAGCACAAATAAAAAAATGAGGGTTATGCTACTCAACGCCAGGAGTTTAAAATCTCAAAATGCACGCGCTTGACGCACTCCTCAGTATGGAGAATGGTGACATCTGTGCAGTAACTGAAACCTAGTTCAAGGCTCCACAGAGCACCCCAGCACGACCAGGCTACAACTCATACCACGCATTTCAGCCACAGAACATGGACCAAAACACAAAAGGAGGGGGTATATCCATATTCATCAAGGATACCTACACCTCCAGGTTAGTGGCACAGCATACCTCTGAAATCATCCATGTGCAACTAACATTGGGCAAATCTGCAATGCAAATTGTGGCCTGCTACAGATCACCCTCCATGAGCCAGGACCAGCACTCCACCTTTCTGGAGACATTGGAAAACATGAAGGTCCTACCAAAAACCCTGATATTGGGTGATTTCAATTACCCTACTGTTAACTGGGTTTCCTGGAATTTATCAACTCAAATGCCTTGGATCAGCTGGTAAACTCCCCTACCAGAGGTGAAAATATATTGGACCTGGTCATCAATAACATGGGTGAAAGGTGTTCTGCACCGGAGGTAAACCCATCACTGGTGAGTTGTTGGCGTAATGGTTGAGGTGCTTACCATAGAAACACAAGGTGCAGGGTTTGATTCTGATGTGGGGAAATTGGCTAGGCTTAAAATGACCCATAAGGGTTAGTACTAACCTATGGTTAGATCAGACAATAAACTAATCAATCTGAATGCCCACACCACACCACCACCCCCAACCAAGGAAACCACAGTGAAAAACTTTTCTCTAGAAAACCTCACCTTACTTAAGACAGACGTGGTAAGTTTCACAGCCCCCACACTAAAGGATAACAGTGTCCAAGATGCAGGAACCTTTACAAATGCACTCTATGAGTACCTACAAGGATGCATGGATCATGCCATCCCTAGCAAAACCAAGACTCACTCCCCTAAGAGAAGGAAACCAGTCTGATGGGCCCCTGCCATAAACAGGCTATACAAAAGGAGGAAACTTGTTCAGAAAATAGCAAATCCCAAGAAGGAAAGACATCCCTGGTCAGCATCAGTAAGAAACTAAGGTCCCTCATAAAATCCTCCAAGGCTAACTTCGAAAGAAAAATAGCCAAGGATTTGAAAGATAACCACAAAGCCTTCTTTAGCTATATCAAGAATCTAAGTGGCGACTCACAGATATGCTCTGAGCTAGTGCAAAATAGCAGAAAATATACTGAACCCACTGATATTGCCAACATCCTGGCAGATAGATTCAGTGCAAACTTTACCCCCCTCTCATCCCCAAAAGGGCCTACAACAATACAGGAAAAGTGTAGTGCCCCGGAAATCACAGAAGCACAGGTGAAAACAGCCCTTTCAAAAGCCAAAAGCACAGCATCAGTGGGGCTGGATGGTGTCCCAGGCTGCATCTTGCACGAACTACAGAATGAACTAACCCCCCACCTAAACACACTATTCAATCTCAGCCTCTCCAAAGGCTACATGTCCATAGAATGGTGCACAGCAATGGTTATTCCGCTCCACAAAGGAGGGGCCACAAATGACCCTGGTAACTATTGCCCCATAAGCCTGACTAGCCTGGTTTGCAAGGTTATGGAGCGCATCATCATGGAACTCATTGACAATGCATTGGGAACCTCCAAACACTTGACACAACCCAGTTCGGCTTTGTTAAGGGCAGATCATGCCTACTAAAACTGGTTGACTTCTTTGAGACAGTCAACAAGGCCATAGATGAGGGGAAGGTAGTTCACACAGCCTACCTTGACCTCACCAAGGCTTTTGACACCATTCCCCACTCGGGAATTATAGAAAAACTCACCAGCCTGAACATAAACCCCTACGTCACGAGATGGGTTGCATACTGGCTTACAGACAGAACTCACACGGTAATAATAGTGGACTTCAGGTCCGACTCTAAACCAGTCACAAGTGGTGTCCCACAAGGCTCGGTCCTGGGACCCCTACTGTTCGGCATATACTTCTCAGAAGTATAGGCAAACACAGGAGGACTATGGCTAACTAAGTTCACTGATGACTGCAAACTGGGAGCCATAACTGACTCTCCGGCTGACATGGACATTCTCCAAAAGGGCCTTACTGAGATGGACACCTGGTGTCAAAGTCATAGTTTCAAGATAAATGCCAAAAAATGCATAGTCATCCCATTTGGGAAAAACAAAACACCCATGAATTACCACATAGTTAGCAGCCCCCTTAATACAGAAGAGGTAATAAGAGATCTGGGGCCCAGTTAGATAGTAATCTCTCCTTTGAGAATCATATTGCCAAAGTAGTTAGGAAATCCTATGTAGCCCATCTGATTATTAAAGGGTTTGCATCTAGAAATAAAGAGGTTATAGTGCCTCTCTACTCATCACTCATCAGGCCCATAGGTTCATAGGTTCATAGGTTCATACTAGGCTATCTGCCCTAGGGCACTTATAAGCCTTGCCAGAATGTGTTTGGCTTTCGCCACCCATTTTAAATTTATTTTGCTATGCCCTTTTTCGAGGTTAGTATACTGTGCCTCTGTCTAACAGTGACACAGAAGTGATACCCGGGGTAAACCTATGATCTCCCATCCACTCATCAAGATTCCTCTTGAAGAGAGTCAATGAGGGACTCTGCCTAACCTGGACTGGGATTTTATTCCAGAGTGAAGGGAGCCTCTGGGTTATGAATCTGTCCCTCCAGCATGTCCTATTTATTTCAGTGCTGAGGTTCAAGTCTCTCGAGCACGTAGCTCGATGGGATTTGGATTTTCTGAGGTGCAGCATGTCCATTAATTCCGGGTTGGACATGGCTTTATACGTCAAGCACAGATCGCCTCTGAACAGGCGGTATGCCACTGAGTAGAGCTGGAGTTTCTTTAACTGGGCAGCATATGGCATCTGTTTGAGCCCTTTGATCCTCTTGGTGAGGTACTTTTGGGGTCTTTCCAGTTGCTGCAGGTGTCTGGTAAGGTACATCCCAAAAGGGGCATTGTACTCAATTATGGGCCTGATGAGGGATGAGTAAAGAGGCACGATGACCTCCCCTGATCTAGATGTGAATCCCTTCATGATTAGGTGGGCTATATAAAATGTTTTTCTAACCACTTTAGCCACGTGGTTGTCAAATGAGAGATTGCTATCAACTTGGGTCCCCAGGTCCCTAATTACTTCTTCTGTACTTAATGGATTACCACCTATGTGGTAATTTGTGGGCACTTTGTTTTTGCCAGAGGGGATGACTATACACTTTTTGGCATTTAGCTTGAGGCCATGGCTCTGGCACCAGTTGTCATAGAGTACAATGCCCCATTTGGGCTGTAACTCACAAGACAATTCCAACAGCTGGAAAGATCACAAACGTACCTCACCAAGAGGATTACTGGCCTCAAACATATGCCCTATGCAGCCCGACTGGAAAAACTCCGGCTGTACTCAATGGCATATCGCTCACTCAGAGGTGATCTCTGCCTGACTTACAAAGCCATGTCCAACTCAAAATTGATGGACATGCTCCACCTAAAGAAATCCAAGTCACTGCGAGCCACTCGCTCTAGTGAGCTAACCCTCACCACAACAATAAATAGAACATGCTGGAGGGATAGATTCCTGTCACAGAGCCTTCCCATGCTTTGGAACAAATTCCTAACTACATTAGGCAGAGCCCCTCACTAACACTCTTCAAGAGAAACATTGACGAGTGGATGGGTAACAGAAAATACACCCCTGGGATCACTTAATTGACTCTTTTTGACAGATGCTTAGTTAATTAATCAATGGGGTGGCAAAAGCTGACACACTCTGGCTAGGCTTATAAATGCGCTTGGGCAGATAGCCTAGTACCTACCTATGAACCTATAAACCTATGTGATATGAAAGCTGTGTATTTGAATTTGACATTCTGTGAACCTTGAAATTCTTTCTTTGTGGAAAAGTCTCAGCACCCTCAAGTAGAAGGATATATGATCACTGTTATGAAATCGTTAGAATTAATGTTAAAAATGCCTTACACTGCCAAAGGAATGCCCACATTATATGAAGGTCTTATTTGTAGCTTTGGAACAGATTCATGTAAAACCCATAAGTGGCCCCTATGAGTATAACACTAGGAGTGTGTGAATTAATCTGACAATCATGCTTACATACTGGTGAATTACCAGGTATAAATTAAAACATCACCAGTGTACTTAAGATGTGTGGTGCCAAATGAAAGTGACATGCCTTATAAGGAATATAAAATAAATGTCTTTCTTTTGAAATATATTATAACAAGCTGGTCATAGTGGTGGGAGTCATTGCTATTTATTTAATTTATTTTCATTGCTTTTTTGGGGTGGGTGATGTTTACTGTTTAGATAATATTATAGCATTTTGCATGCTATTTGTACATAACATACATACTTGAATCTCCAGTATAGTTATGGTCTTTGTTAGTTAATTTCTAGTTCTGTTTTCTATTATTAAGAAGCTATTGACAAGTAAATAATATTTAAAATATAAATTGACAAATAAATGTACTTAACTGTTTTCCGCCAAAACGCTGATTTTCCAGCACTTATTGTGATTTAAAAGCTTGTTTTTTTCACATATTGTACGTATCTGACTGCCTGCACTTTTAAAAAGTTTTTTGTTTAAATAAATTGTTTAACTGTTGTAGGCTACACACTAAAGTGCGATAGCATTTTCTGATCACTTGTAGTCGTTTAAAGCTGTTTTAAGTGCACTTTTTACTGTTTTTGCCTTATCTTTAAAAAAATAAATAAATAAATAAATTTCTTGTTTCCCACCATTCTAAGCTAGTATAGTCCAGTTTTCAAGCTAGTGCTGAATTCAGGGCTATGTTGCAATTTTCTGAGTTGCCCATACCTTACTTGGATAGAGGGAAGTTTCTCTGTTCACCCGTGAGAGAGAGGAACTTTGTGCAGCCATCTGTCCCTGGAGGAGTGGTTCCAGCCCAGAAGTTAGTAGTTTAAAAAACGTGTTGCATAGTTTTGTGCACCGGGCAGCACCGGTTAGCTAGGGTTAAATTATTCCCGGCTCCACTAAGTCTCCTCTTCAGTTTTTCACTTGAAACTAGTCTAACTCTCAACCTAAGCACTCAAAAAGCATCCTACAGTTCAGCACTTGCTCAGACCTAATAGCAAGCACTAATATACCCCAATACTTGACTGCCCAGTAGGACAAGGCTCTTTATCCACCCCTCACCAACCAAGTGACTAAGCAGCTCACCCTACTATTCAAGCATGACCAAAGGGCAAATTCAGGTGTACTCTCCAGTCCAGCTGGTGAATCTGGGTATCCTGATGCAGTGTTACAACTGCCTCATGTACACAGACAGCCCTCTCCTCCTACCACAAAACACTAACATATGTGAGAGATGCAATTATACAGCCAAACTGGAGGCTAAGGTATCTCCACCCAAGACTGGAACAGACAGTCATGAGGAGAAGGTTAACACATGCACCACACTTCCAGCCTGACATAGACCTACTAAACCAGCACTGGCAAAAAATACACATAAATACACAAAATCATACTCGGAGGCTCTAAATAAAAACCTGCAAAAGCATCAGAGAGCTCCAAAGCAGACACCCACAAAACCTGCACCTCCTGTCACAAACCAGACAACACATAAAACACAAAATTAATGTGCCGCACAATCACAGCCCTTAAGGCGAAATAACATACCTAACACACTAGTAATAGGTGACTCAATAGTCAGGCACACTGACGCCCCACTCACTAGGCTGGACAAGGAGAAGGTTACTGTTAGCTGCCTGTCGGAGCCAGAATCCACCACATAACACAAGCACTCAGGTCACTCCATAATAAGTACAAATATGACTCTGTCATTGTTCATGTTGGTGTGAATGACCTGAGCCGTACCTCCCTAGACTACATGAAAAGAGACACGGAAGAGCTCTCTGATCATGTAGTCCAGGCAGGTATGACCCTAACCCGGAGTAGCAAACTGCTTCACCAAGAATGATACCTCAGTATAAAGAAAAAAATTATCAATTTCAACAATTGGCTAAGCTTCTGGTGTCATTCAAAGGGGATCCAGTGTCTGTCAGCCTGGGATGACTTGCTAGACAAGCCGCATTACTTTGCAAGAGATGGCTTGCACCTGTCACCCCTTGGCTTTCGAATACTGGCCAAGGCTCTTGCTGCCCCCATAGTGCCTTTTTTAGGCAAGGCTCAAAATTCAAACCCACCTCCGTAAACAGCACAAGTAAATAATTGAGGGTTATGCTACTCAACGCCAAGAGTTTAAATCTCAACATGCATGCACTCAAAGCACTCCTAAGTATGGAGAACACCGACATCTGTTCAGTAACTGAAACCTGGTTCAAGGCTCCAGAGAGCACTTCAGCACTACTGGGCTACAACTCATACCACACATTTCGAACACAGACCGAAACACAAAAGGATGGGGGTGTATCCATATTCATCAAGGATACCCACACCTCCAGGTTAGTGGCGCAGCATGATGCCTCTGAGATCATCCATGTGCAACTAACATCGGGCAAATCTGCAATGCAAATTGTGGCCTACTACAGATCACCCGCCATGAGCCAGGATCACCACTGCACCTTTCTGGAGACACTGGAAAATATGAAGGTCCTACCGAACACCCTGATCTTGGGAGATTTCAATTACCCTACCATTAACTGGGAAAACTACTTGAGTACAAACTCCCAGGCTCAGCTCTTCCTGGAATTTATCAACTCAAATGCCCTGGATCAGCTGGTAAACTCCCCTACCAGAGGCCACAACATATTGGACCTGGTCATCACCAACATGGGCGACATGTACTCTGTACCGGAGGTCAACCCGTCACTGGTTAGATCAAACCATAAACTAATCACCCTGGATGTCCACACCCCACCACCACCCCCAACCAAGGAAACCACAATGAAAAACTTTTCTAAAGCAAACTTCACCTTACTGAAGGCAGAGGTGATACGTTTCACAGCCCCCACGCTAAAGGATAACACTGCCCAAGATGCAGAATCCTTTACAATTGCACTCTGTGAGCACCTACAGGGATGCATGGATCATGCCATCCCTAGCAAAACCAAGACTCACTCCCCTAAGAGAAGGAAACCAGTCTGGTGGACCCCTGCCATAAACAGGTTCTACAGCAAAAGGAGGAAACTAGTTCAGAAAAAAAGCAAATCCCAAGAAGGAAAAACGTCCCTGATCAGTATCAGTAAGAAACTAAGGTCCCTCATAAAATCATCCAAGGCTAACTTCGAAAGAAAGCTAGCCAAGGATTTGAAAGATAACCACAAAGCCTTCTTTAGCTATGTCAAGAATCTAAGTGGCAACTCACAGATATTCTCTGAGATAGTGCAAAATAGCACAAAATATACTGAACCTACTGATATTGCCAACATATTGGCAGATAGATTCAGTGCAAACTTCACCTCCCTCTCACCTTCATAAGGGCCCACAACAATACCGGAAAACTGTAGTGTCCCAGAAATCACAAAAACACAGCTGAAAACAGCCCCTTCAAAAGCCAAAAACACAGCATCAATGGAGCCAGATGGTGTCCCAGGTTGCGTCTTGCACGAAGTACAGAACAAACTAACCCACCACCTAAACACGCTGTTCAAGCTCAGCCTCTCCACAGGCTACATGCCCATAGAATGGTGCACAGCAATGGTTATTCCACTCCACAAAGGAAGGGCCACAACTGACTCTGGTAACTATCGCCCCATAAGCCTGACTAGCCTGGTCTGCAAGGCTATGGAGCGCATCATCATGTAACTCATTAACAAAGACATTGGGAACATCCAAACACTTGAACTGACCCAGTTTGGCTTTGTTAAGGGCAGATCATGCCTACTAAACCTGGTTGACTTCTTCAAGACAGTTACCAAGGCCATAGATGAGGGAAAGCTGGTTCACACAGCCTACCTTGATCTCGCCAAGGTGTTCAACACCATTCCCCACTCAGGTATTATAGAAAAAGTCACCAGCCTAAACATAAACCCCTACATCACAAGATGGGTTGCCAACTGGCTTACAGGCAGAACTCACACGATAAGAATAGCGGGCTCCAGGTCTGACTCTAAACCAGTCACAAGTGGTGTCCCGCAAGGCTCAGTTCTGGAACCACTACTGTTCGGCATATATTTCTCAGAAGTACAGGCAAACACAGGAGGACTATGGCTAACCAAGTTTGCCGATGACTGCAAACTGGGAGCCATAATTCACTCTCCGGCTGACATGGACATCCTCCAAAAAGGCCTGTCGAAGTCATGGCCTCAAGCTAAATGCCAAAAAATGCATAGTCATGCCATTTGGGAAAAACAAAACACCCACGAATTACCACATAGGCAGCAGCCCCCTTAAAACAGAAGAGGTAATAAGAGATCTGGGGACCCAGCTAGATATTAATCTCTCCTTTGACAATCATATTGCCAGAGTAGTTAGGAAATCTTTCTATGTGGCCCATCTAATTACTAAGGGATTCACCTCTAGAAATAAAGAGGTTATAGTGCCCCTCTACTCATCACTCATCAGACCCATCATAGAGTACAATGCTCCATTTGGGATGTACGTAATAAGACACTTCCAACAGCTTGAAAGACCACAAAAGTACCTCACCAAGAGGATTACTGGCCTCAAACATATGTTCTATGCAGTCCGACTGAAAAAACTCCGGCTGTACTCAGTGGTGATCTCTGCCTGACTTACAAAGCCATGTCCAACTCAGAATTGATGGACATGCTCCACCTAATGAAATCCAAGTCACTGCAAGCCACGCGCTCTAGTGAGCTAAACCTCGCCACAACAATAAATCGAACATGCTGGAGGGATAGATTCCTGTCACAGAGACTCCCTATGCTTTGGAACAAAATTCCTAACTACATTAGGCAGAGCCCCTCACTAACACTCTTCAAGAGACGCCTTGACGAGTGGATGGGTAACAGAAAGTACACCCCTGGGATCACTTCACTGGCTCTGCTTGACAGAGGCTCAGTTAACTAATCAATGGGGCGGTGAAAGCCAACACACTCTGGCTAAGCTTATAAATGCCCTCGGGCAGATAGCCTAGTACCTACCTATGAACATACCTATGAATCTATGAACCTATGAACTCTGTCCCGCACATGACTTGGTAGAAATCATGTGATCTTTCAAAGTTATAAAAGGAATTTGATTATCACTGACACAAGTGCTAAACTAACTATTGTACAACAAAGTATTTTAACCTTATTAGATGTGACATATTCCTATTCAGGACTATTGGCTCTGTGTTTTTGACTGAGTTTTAGTTTTCTTAATGCAGAAGGAGATTTCTTTTGTTTGGTTAAGTCACATTTCTTTTATTGCAAATATTTTATTGTTAAGAGTAGAGGGCCACAGGTCATAGAGGCTACATGTGTTAACATATGCTACATATGTTAGAAGTGTAGTTGAGATGAATTGGACAATCCTAAGTGAAATTCTGAGCCTCTGTCTTGGTCTGAAAAGATTTGAATCCTACATAAACTAAACCACTACTGGTGATTCCCTACTGGGTGACATTGTAGAGCTGCTTTCTGATACCTGCTCCATTTTTTCTGTTTTAAGAGACCTGCTTGGCTTGATGTTTTTGTTCTATGTGACAGGTGGACACAAATTATCTAGGCTGCTCATTTCATATGTTTTTTCATTGGTTAAATTGAATCTTGAGTGATACTTAATTAATCGGTGAAATTCTGGGCCTCTGTCTTTGAAAAGATTTGAAGCCTACATAAACTAAAGCACTGCAGGTGATTCCCTGCTTGGAGAGAAAACCTATATTTTTTGTTTGTGACCTTTTACAGCTGCTTTTGGATACCTGCTCCATTTTGTTTTCTCTTTTAAGAAATCTGCTTGGCTTGGTGTTTGCATTCTACATGAGAGGTAAACACAAATTAGCTATGCATCTCATTTCACATTATTGTATTATTATTGGTTAAATTGTCTCTTGCATGATACTTCAATATTCAGTGAAATTCTGGGCCTCTGTCTGTCTGTAAAGATTTGAAGCCTACATAAACTGAAGCACTGCTGGTGATTCTCTGCTGGGTGGTAAAACCTATATTTTTTGTCTGTGACCTCTTAGAGTTGCTTTCTGATACCTGATCCATTTTGTTTTCTGTTTTAAGAAATCCGCTTGGGCAGGTGTTTTTGTTCTGCGCGAGCGTTGGAAACAAATTATCTAGGCTGCTCATTTTACATATTTTTTATTGGTTAAATTGTCTCTTGAGTGATCCTTAAATACTCAGTGAAATTCTAGGATTCTCTCTTTGTCTGGAAAGATTTGAACCTTCATAAACTAAAACACTGCTGGTGAACTTCCCACCCTCCTGCTTGCTTTTAAACCTGGTGACTTTAAGCTCCCCACCCCTACTGTAATTGAGCTTAATAAGCTCATCCCATTCTAAGCTGCTATTGATATCCTGAATTATTTATTTGCCTTTCCTTGTGCGCATATTGAAAAAGTGCATTTTGTCTCCCATTGTTTGTTCTACTTGATATAGATGGCTGCTGGATAAAGTAGTATATTTTTACACTCTAGCAAACAGTTGTTTTTATATAAAAAAAGGTCAGTGGATTTTCCATCTAGTGTACTGGGAGGTAACCTGGTCTGTTGAGGATGAGGAAACACTTGAGGGCTTATCTTGTTTTTTAGTGCCTTTATAAATTCTGTACAATTGAGTGTTTCTTGTCTCATTTATTCATATTGAAGTACTTTTATCGAATGATCACACTTTTAGAAGCTGATTAAAGTACACCACTGTATCTATATCTTTAAGTTTGTTTGTGGTAGCATTTCACTCCAGACAGTCCTTTACTGTGATTTTACATATGAAGGACCTGGATTGTTCTTCTGATGGCAGTAGGTGTTTACCTTGTCTAGCTGAGCTGGAAAACAAACAAAAGGACTCTACATATTTTTTTGCACTTCTCTGCACTTGATTTGCACTGTTCTGATACCCAGATATTGTAGAGTAGATCAGACCAACCGAATCTAGTCTGTTATTGACACACATGAGCACAAAACCAGACATCTTAGATTAAGAAGGGCTCCCCTGCACCCTTGTGGCAGAAGAGTGTGGAACTAGCCTTGTCTCAGCTGTTGATTGATGTAGAAAGGTTCATTGTGCACTGTTTTATTGGCAGATTAGCTTAAATGTGTCTTAATTATGCCTGTATTTAAGCCTAGTGTTTGCACATTGCAGCGCACCCTCAAGAGGGTTTGGGGTGCCCTGTATAGATGCATACTCCTTGAAACTCAAATTTTCCCTAGACATCTGTCAGTAGAACCCTCCCAAATTTCTTTACCGCACTATGGGTGCACTGAGCTGCATTGCCACATTTATCATCCATAGCCTTCAATAGAACAAGCACCTTTGTTAGTCCTTGTACAAAAACTGGTCAAACTAGCCCAATCCCTTCCCTAATAGTGCATATGGTAAAATCCTATTATAATGGACAGGCAGTTTCCGATCATTTCACCAGCTAGCCTGATTGACATGGGCATCCTGAGGCAATGTAGTAACTGCCTCATGTATACAAACAACCACCTACTCCTAAAACAAATACCCTATGTGAGAGATGTAATTGCACTATGAAATTGGAATCAATTCTCTCATGTAACAACAAAACGGACATCAAACAGGCCATCAGCACAAACACTTCACCTCTCACACAAAATGAGGTCAAAACACATAAACCCACATATGCAGAGGTACTCACTAGATGCCTACCAAATGATCAGAGACCTCCGAAATGTAAACCACTTAGGTTCATAGGTTCATAGGTTTATACTAGGCTATCGGCCCTAAGGCATTTATAAGACTAGCCCAAATTTTTGTGGCTTACGCCACCCCTTATATGAAAAAATACTATGCCCATTAGTTTGTTGTGCCTCTGTCCAGCAGTGACACAGAGATGATTCCCGGGATAAACCTACGATCTCCCATCCACAGGTCAAGATTTCTCTTGAACAGAGCCAGCGAGGTGCTCTGCCTCACATGGATTGGGATTTTATTCCACAGCATAGGGAGTCTCTGAGTGATAAATCTATCCCTCCAGCACATCCTATTTATATCCGTGCTAAGGTTTGAGTCGCTTGCTCTAGTGGTTTTGGTGGATTTGGATTTTTTGAGGTGGAGCATGTCCATTAATTCGGGTTGGACATGGCCTTGTATGTCAGGCACATGTCACCTCTGAGCAGACGGTATGCAACTGAATAGAGCTGGAGTTTCTTCAATCTGGCAGCATATGACAGATTTTGGAGTCCCTTTATCCTTTTGGTGAGGAACTTTTGGGGTCTCTCCAATTGCTGCAGATGTCGGGTGAGATACATCCCGAATGGGGCATTGTACTCGATCATTGGTCTGATAAGTGAAGAGTACAGGGGAACAATGACCTCACTCGATCTGGATGTGAATCCCTTCATGATCAGGTGGGCAATGTAGAAGGTCTTTCTAACCACTTTAGCAACGTGAGTGTCAAAGAAAGGCCACTGTCAACCTGGGTCCCCAGGTCCCTGATAACCTCTTCTGTGCTTAGTGGATTGCCACCTATATGGTAGCTTGGGGTTACCTTGTTTTTCCCGAAGGGTATGACTATACATTTTTTGGCGTTTAACTTCAGGTCATGGCTCTGGCACCAGCTATCTGTTTCCGTGAGTCCCTTCTGAAGGATATCCGTGTCCGATGCACTTTCCACTATGGCGCCCAGTTTGCAGTCGTCTGCAAACTTTGTCAGCCAAAGTCCTCCTAGATGCCGAACAATAGGGGGCCAAGGACTGAGCCCTGTGGGACACCACTTGTGACCGGCTTGGAGTCTGACATAGCGCCAGCAACTCTAACCCTGTGGGTTCTGTCCTTAAGCCAGTTTGCAACCCATCTTGTGACATATGGGTTTACATTTAAGCTGGTAAGTTTTTCTACAATACCCAAGTGGGGTATGGTGTCGAAGGCCTTTGCAAGGTCAAGGTAGGCTGTATGGACTGCCTTTCCCTCATCAATGGCCTTGGTGACTGTTTCGAAGAAGTCAACCAAGTTCAAAAGGCATGATCTGTCCTTGACAAAGCCAAACTGGGTCGGGTCCAATGTCTGCAAGTCCCCTATATCTTTGTTTATGAGCTCCATTATGATCCTCTCCATAGCTTTGCAGACTATACTTGTTAAGCTTATGGGGCAGTAATTACCAGAGTCCGTAGAGGCACCGCCTTTGTGGAGTGGGACCACAGTTGCCGTACGCCACTCCTTGGGCATGTATCCTGTGGTAAGGCTGAGATTAAACAGCTGCCTTATGTGCGGGTTTAATTCCTCATTTAGCTCGTGCAGCACACAGCCGGGGACACCATCCGGTCCCATTGATGCTGTGTTTTTAGCTTTAGAGAGAGCAGCTTTCACCTGCGCATTTGAGATGTCTGGGAGGCTACACTCTGCTGGGATAGTTATCTCTCCTTTAGGGGGGGGAGAGAGGGGTGAAGTTTGCACTGAACCTGTCTGCCAGTATGTTGGCAATGTCTGTGGGTTCAGTGATTTTTGTATCATTTTCGACTAATTCTGAGCATATCTGGGAGTTTCCACCCAGGTTCCTAACATAGCTAAAAAAGGCCTTATGATTGTCCTTTGAATCCATGGCAATTTTTCTCTCAAAAGTGGCCTTAGTTGATTTTATGAGTGCTCGTATTTTTTTACTAGTAATGATCAGGGGTGACTTCCCTTTTATGGATTTTGTTCTATCATGTAATAGCTTTCTCCTCTTATTGTAAAGTTTGTTAATGGCTGGGGTCCACCAGACTGGACGTTTGCCCTTTGTGGAAAGAGTCTTGGTTTTATTTGGGATTGCCTGATCCATGCAGTCCTGGAGGTGTTCATAGAAGGCATTTGTAAGGGCTTCCACAGCTTGGGTTGTGGTTTCCACTGGCTCAGGCGCCTTGAAGGATACCACACCAGTCTTGAGTAGTGTGAAGTTTGCTTTAGAGAAGTTCTTCACTGTGGTCTTTTTTGTTTGGGTTGGGGGCGGGATGTGGATTTCCAGTGAGATTAGTTTATGATCAGATCTCACCAATAAGGGATATACTTCCGGTGTGGAGCATTTTGTCCCCATGTTTGTGATAATGAGATCTAATATATTTTCTCCTCTCATGGGAACAGTGACTAGCTGTTCCATGGCCTTTGAATTTATGAACTCCAGGAACTGTTGGGCTAGAAAGTTAGGGCTTGAGTAATGTTCCCAGTCTATATTCGGGTAGTTGAAGTCACCCAATATGATGGTGTTTGGAGATACATTTATACCCCCCACTGTCTTCAGGAAGGCTGTGTGGGGTTCCTGAGTTTGAGAGGGTGGCCTGTAGCATGCTACAATTTGTAGAGCAGTTTTGCCTATGGTTAGTTGCATCTGGATGGTTTCCGAAGCTTCGTGCGTTGCCACCAACCTGGAGGTGTGGGTATCCTTTATGAATATGGATACACCCCCTCCTTTTGTGGTGTGGTCCGGGTTTTGGGGCCGGAACGCATGATATGAGGTAAAACCTAATAGTGCCGGGGTGCTCTCAGGAGCCTTGAACCAGGTTTCAGTTACAGCACAGACATTGATGTTCTCCATACTGAGAAGGGCCTCGAGTGTGTGCATTTTGAGATTTAGACTTCTGGCATTGAGCAGCATTACCCTCAGTTTCTTCCCATTTTTGTTTTCTAGGGTGGTAGGTTTAGAATTTGAGCCTTGCCTAAAAAAGGCACTATGGGGGTGGCAAGAGCCTTAGCCAATATCTGGAATCCCAGGGGTGATAGGTGCAAGCCGTCCCTTGCGAAGCAGCGTGGCTTGTCAAGCATGTCATCCCAGGCAGACAGACACTGGATCCCCTTTGAATGACACCAGACATTAAGCCAATTGTTAAAGCTGATCATCTTGTCTCTATATTGTGGCATCATTCTTGGTGAAGGAAGGACACTGCTCAGGGTCAGGGTCATACCTGCCTGGGCTACATAATCAGAGAGCTCCTCTATGTCTCTTTTCATGTAGTCCAGGGAGGTACGTCTCAGGTCGTTCACACCAGCATGGACAATGACTGTGCCATATTTGTACTTGCCATGGAGTGACCAGAGTGCTTGTGTTATGTGGCGGATTCTAGCGCCCGATAGGCAGCTTACTGTGACCCTCTCCTTGTTCAGTCTGGTGAGTGGGATGTCAGTGTGTCTGACTATGGAGTCACCTATGACAAGTATGTTTGGTGTTGTATTTGGCCTTAAGGGCTGTGACTGCTTTGCACACTGCTTTTGTGGTTTATGTGTTGCTTGTGGGGTGTCTTGAGGTAGCAGTTGTTTGGGTGTCTGCTTTGGAGGCCTCTGCTGTTTAGGTAAATTTTTACTCAGAGCCTCCGAGTATGTCTTTGTGTGTTTATGTGTTTGATTCAGTGGTGTGGTAGCATTATGTGAGGCTGGTTTTGTGGTGTGTGTAGTTGCCTTCTCCTCCTGTCTGGTCTTGCCAGTCCTGAGTTGAGAGAGCTCAGCCTCCAGTTTGGCTAAATAGCTGCATCTCTCGCAAGTATTTGTGTTATGTGGGAGGCACACACTGCTAAGCAAATTGAAACCACTACATATAACATCACATACACCAGTGTCTCAGCAAATGAGCCCCTATGGCAAAACACCTCAAAGCCTAATGTCTTGGTCATAGGTGACTCCATAGTGAGACACACAGATATCCCCCTCAGCAGGCTGGACAAGGAGAAGGTCACAGTCAGCTGCCCATCAGGTGCCAGAATCCATCAAATCACACATGCAATGAAGCCACTCGACAACAAATACCATTATCACTCTGTCATAGTCCATGTTGGGGTGAATTACTTGAGACATACCTCTCTGGACTATATTAAAAAAGGCATGACTGAACTCTCATATTATGTGTCCCAGGCAGGTATGACTCTATTCCTAAGCAGCATTCTACCTTCACCCAGGATAATGCTACAATATAAACAAAAAAGAATTGACTTCAGCAACTTGCTTAGCTTGTGGTGTCAGTCCAAGGGGATCCAGAATCTGTCAGCCTGGGAAGACATGGTTGACAGGCCACACTACTTTGCCAGAGATGGGGTGCAGCTGTGTCCTCTAGATTTTCAGATACTGGCAAAGGCACTTTCCTCCCCCATATTGCCTTTTTAGGCAATGTCAAAGCAAAAAAAAATTCTGTTGTAACAAAAAATCCACTCGAGACAAACTCTAGGTTATTTATTTATTTTTATTTATTTCCAGTTTGATGACCGGGGAGGTCCACATTTTCAGCGGAGGCCTGGGGAGAAAAGCTCCATATTACATAGTAAAAATAAGCAAAGTGCAATATTATATAGTAAAACTAAACAAAGTATAATAGAAAAACAGGACATACATTACATACAGATTAGAGAACAAGTTATACAGATGTTGTAAATCATCTGTGAATGGTTATAAAAACTAACATTTGTAAGATGGCTGTAAATAAAATTATTCCACAGAAAAGGGGTGAATACAGGTGGAAAGTACATTATTTACAATGTATACATTCATGATATAGATGTAAAAAAGTTGTGTGCATACATTACATTTTAGGTTAGGGATGCATTGATGTTCTTTGTTAAACAGTATCAAAATGTATAAGTTGGCAGTAGTGAGAATCATTCCCAGATGGGGGAGAGAGAAGACAGATAGTATGCTATTTACAATATATACTGCTGGTTCTGCTGCTTAATACTAGGAGTCTAAATATGAAACTGAACTCACTGGAAACCCTCCTTACCTTGGAAGATGCTGACATCTGTGCAGTCACTGAGACATGGTTCAAGGCCTAGGAGAGCACCCTGGCCCTGCAAGGCTACAATGCCTTCCACACATTCAGTCCTTAAAATGGGATTAAAAGAACCAAAGGAAGAGGTGTATCCATCTTCATTAAAGTCAGGTATACCCCAAGACTGGTCAAACAGTACGACTCTCTTGAACTACTCCATGTCCAATTAGTTATAGGCAAAAAACCCTACCATATCATTGCTAGCTATTGCCCCCCCCCCCACACCATGAACCAAGAAAATCGCACTGTCTACCTGACTTACTGGAGTCACTCGCCATACAGCCCAGCACCTTAGTCATGGGAGATTTCAACTATTCAGTTTCAACTATCCTTACATCAACTGGGTGACATACATGAGCACAAACATGCTCATCCAGAGGTTCCTGGACTTTATCAATACAAATGCTCTGGAACAAATAGTGTGTACCCCCACAAGTGGCTCAAATGTCCTAGACATAGTACTCACCATCATGAGGGGTCACTGCACTCCTCCCTTTGTGAAACTCCCCCTAGTAAGGTCGGACCATAAATCAGTCTCATTCAAAGTAACTACTGAACCTATCACCACCATAGGAGCAAAAAACTAAAAAAACTTTTCCAAAGCAAATTACAGCCTACTAAATGATGGTATAAAAAGTTTTATACCACCCTGTAATCATAGACAGCAATGACTTCTATGCAGGGGTATACACTAATGTCCTGTATAAATACTTAAGTAATGGTATGGTCTCGGCTGTGGCTGACCATATTAAAACCAGGTCCTCCTGAGTGGTGTACCTCAAGTATAAACCGATTATATAACAAAAGGAAGAAACTGATGTTTATGAATAAGAGGGAACTGAATCAGCAGAGGAAGAATTCCCTCCACAGCTTGAACAAGCAAATCAGAAATCTTGTAAAGTTCTGTAAAGCTAATTACAAAGATAAAATAGCATCCCTAGCTAAGAATAATCATAAAGCATTCTTTAACTATGTCTGAAATCTAAAAGGGAATGCCCAGCTATGGGCTGAACTGGTAGTAGATGGTACCACTCATACTATACAGGAGGAAAGTGCCAACCTGTTATCTGACAGATTTGGTGTAAACTTCACCTGCTTATCCCCACCAGCCATACCTCAAAGCATTCCTGACACCAGTCCTCTGCCTACTATCTTTAGAGATCAAGTCATATCTGTGCTCTCCAAGGCTAAAAACACAGCTTCAATAGGACCAGATAACATCCCATGTTGCTCGTTAAGATATCTAAAACAGGAGCTAGTGGACCCACTTGGTGTTCTCTTTAACAATAGCCTGAGAATTAGCTTTGTTCCAGCATAATGGAGAACAGCAACAGTAATCCCCTTGCACAAAGGGGGACCATCAACTGACCCTGGGAACTACAGAACCATAAGTCTAACCATCCTCATCTGCAAGGCCATGGAAATAATCATCATGGTCCTTATAAACAAGGACACAGGTGACCTAAACTCTAGATCCAACCCAATTTGGCTTCATTAAGGGTAGATCAAGCTAGAGCACTGAGTGGGAATCATGTTCACAGTACTTCAGAAGAGGACTGGCAGGTACATTTAATTTCTGGACCTTTAATTTTAGAAAATCAATATATTCTGTGTACATTATATATACACAGGAGAAACATAGAGATTGCTCTGTTGTCTGCATACATTATGTGGAAGAGTAAGGTTTTCTTTTTGTGGCTAATGGTTATTTTTGCATGAGTCTTGATTCAGAGAACTAAAATGTTAAGTAATATGCATTTACCTACTGCAGCATTATTGTTATTTTTTGGTACTGTCACATTTGCTGCTCACAATTATTCATTAGTTTTGAATGGTTGTTTCTGGCTTTTCTGTTTCCATAGTTCTTGATCTGTTATCGGCAGAAACAGGAAAAAATCTAGAAATAATCAAGAACACTTCTTAAAATATTTATACTATTAATTTGCGAAGCTGATGGATTAAAATAATGTGAATTTGCTTGCAATTTTTGAATAGTTAAGTCTGTAACTCATAATAAGTGCAATCTACCACCTTTCTCTCAAAATAATCAATTTTTGGAGGTACTGGGAGGCAGAGTAAAAATCTGAGTGAAAACCAGGGACAGCTGAGAGGTAAGTCTAGTTGTTTTACCTTTTCCCACTGTCTGACTCCTGGGGTACCATAGTAAGACTCGGCTTTAGATTTAAAGGGCCCAGGAGTGCTTCTTTCATATACTGCTCGACTACCTTGCTAATTGCCTGACTTGGAACGATTTTTATTTTATTTATTTATTTATTTTCACCACTCACATAAGGTAAGTAAAGAAATTTTATTTATTTGAGTTTTTTATACCCTTTCTAAACATTTAGATGGTGACAGTTTGTGCATTGGTGTTTGCAGTGTTTGCTAGTTAGGATAAGACAAGCCAGAATATGTGGGCTAGGTGTTCGGATATACAACTGGAAGAAAGTTTCATAAGCATATGGGCTGAAAAATATTAACTTATGTGGCCACTGAACTAAAAGCAGCTAAAGACAGAAAGAGAGAGAGAGAGAGAGAAAGAGAGAGGCAGGAGTGCATCATTATTCACTCACTTCCTGCTGAGCTTACTTCAGAACCCGTTCTAACCCAATTAAAAAAAAAAATCTAAAACAGTACTTCAAAAGGCAATGGCTATGTTCATAGGCTCATAGGTTCATACTAGGCTATCTGCCCTAGGGCATTTATAAGCCTAGCCAGAATGTGTTTGGCTTTCGCCACCCATTTTAAATTTATTTTGCTATGCCCTTTTTTGAGGTTAGTATACTGTGCCTCTGTCTAACAGTGACACAGAAGTGATACCCCGGGTAAACCTACAATCTCCCATCCACTCATCAAGATTCCTCTTGAAGAGAGTCAATGAGGGACTCTGCCTAACCTGGACTGGGATTTTATTCCAGAGTGAAGGGAGCCACTGGGTTATGAATCTGTCCCTCCAGCATGTCCTATTTATTTCAGTGCTGAGGTTCAAGTCTCTCGAGCGTGTAGCTCGATGGGATTTGGATTTTCTGAGGTGCAGCATGTCCATTAATTCCGGGTTGGACATGGCTTTATACTTCAGGCACAGATCGCCTCTGAACAGGCGGTATGCCACTGAGTAGAGCTGGAGTTTCTTTAACCGGGCAGCATATGGCATCTGTTTGAGCCCTTTGATCCTCTTGGTGAGGTACTTTTGGGGTCTTTACAGTTGCTGCAGGTGTCTGGTAAGGTACATCCCAAAAGGGGCATTGTACTCAATTATGGGCCTGATGAGGGATGAGTAAAGAGGCATGATGACCTCCCCTGATCTAGATGTGAATCCCTTCATGATTAGGTGGGCTATATAAAATGTTTTTCTAACCACTTTGGCCACGTGGTTGTCAAATGAGAGATTGCTATCAACTTGGGTCCCCAGGTCCCTAATTACTTCTTCTGTACTTAATTAATTACCACCTATGTGATAATTTGTGGGCACTTTGTTTTTGCCAAAGGGGATGACTATACACTTTTTGGCATTTAGCTTGAGGCCATGGCTTTGGCACTAGTTGTCTGTTTCTATGAGGCCCTTTTGCAGGATGCTTGTGTCGGCTGGAGAGTCGATTATGGCGCCCAGTTTGCAGTCATCTGCGAACTTGGTCAGCCACAGTCCTTCCGTGTTGGCCTGTACCTCCGAGAAATATATACTGAACAAGAGAGGTCCCAGGACTGAGCCTTGTGGGACACCACTTGTAACTGGTTTGAAGTCTGACATGGCTCCAGCAATTCTAACCATGTGGGTTCTGTCCTTGAGCCAGTTTGCAATCCATCTAGTGACATAGGGGTTTATATTTAAGCTGGTGAGCTTATTTATAGTGCCCAAGTGGGGTATTATATTGAAGGCTTTTGCGAGGTCCAGGTAGGCTGTGTGGACCACCTTCCCCTCATCAATGGCCTTGGTGACTGTTTCAAAGAAATCAACCAGGTTTAAGAGGCAGGATCTGCCCTTAACAAAGCCGAACTGGGTAGGATCCAGTGTCTGTAGGTCCCCAATATCTTTATTTATGAGGTCCATGATGATCCTTTCCATAGCTTTGCAGACCAAGCTAGTCAGGCTTATGGGGCGATAGTTTCCAGGATATGTTGAGGCACCACCTTTATGGAGAGGGACCACTGTTGCTGTATGCCACTCTTTGGGCACATATCCTGTAGTAAGGCTGAGATTGAACAGTAGTTTTATGTTTGGGTTTAGCTCTTCTTGGAGTTCATGTAGGACGCAGCCCGGGACACCGCCTGGTCCCATTGATGCTGTGTTTTTTGCTTTGGAGAGGGCGGCTCTTACCTGAGCATCTGAGATGTCAGGGGGGCAGTACTCTGCTGGGATAGATATTTGCCCTTTTGGTGGGGGGGGGTTTGCGCTGAACCTGTCAGCTAGGATGTTGGCAATGTCTGTGGGTTCGGTGTATATTTTGTCATTTTGGACTAATTCTGAGCATATCTTGGAATTACCACCCAGGTTCCTAACATAGCTAAAGAAAGCCTTGTGATTATCCTTAGTGTCCTGTGCAATTTTTCTCTCGAAGCTGGCCTTAGACAATTTTATGAGTGCCCGTAGTTTTTTGCTAATACTGATCAGTGATGCCTTCCCTTTTTGGGATTTTGCTCTATCATTTAGTAGCTTCCTCCTTCTATTATATAGTTTGTTTATGGCTGGGGTCCACCAGACAGGACGTCTGCCTTTGGAGGATTGGGTCTTGGCTTTATTTGGGATCGCATGATCCATGCATTCCTGAAGGTGTTCATAGAATGCATTTATAAAGGATTCTGCGGACTGGGCCGTATTTTCCACAGGCCCGGGGGCTTTGAAGGATTCCACCTCGGTTTTGAGGAGTGTGAAATTTGCTTTAGAGAAGTTTTTCACTGTGGTTTTCTGGGCAGGGGGTGGGGTCGGGATGTGAATATCCAGTGAGATTAGTTAATGGTCTGATCTTACCAGTGAGGGATACACTTCTGGTCAGGAGCACAGAGTCCCCATGTTGGTGATGATCAGGTCCAGTATGTTTTCCCCTCTTGTGGGAGTGGTAACAAGTTGTTCCATAGCATTTGAGTTTATAAATTCTAGGAACCTTTGGGCTAGGGTGTTGGAGCTAGAGTAATGCTCCCAGTCTATGTTTGGGTAGTTGAAGTCACCCAATATAATGGTGTTTGGAGAGACCTTCATATTTTCCAGTGTTCTCAGGAAGGCCGAGTGGGGTTCCTGAGTTTGGGAGGGTGGTCTGTAGCAGGCTATAAACTGGAAGGCAGTTTTACCCACTGTTAGTTGCACATGGATAGTCTCTGATGTTTCGTGCTTTGCCACCAACCTGGAGGTGTGGGTATCTTTGATGAATATCGATACTCCCCCTCCTTTTCTGGTTTGGTCCAAGTTTTGGGGCCGAAAAGCATGGTATGAGGTATAACCTGGTAGTGCTGGGGTGCTCTCGGAAGCCCTGAACCAAGTTTCTGTTACTGCACAGATATCGATGTTCTCCATGCTAAGGAGAGTTTTGAGTGCGTGCATCTTGAGGTTTAGACTTCTGGCGTTGAGTAGCATTACTCTTAGTTTCTTATCCCTTGTGATACCTATGGAGGTGGGTTTGTCTTTTGAGCCTTGCCTAAAAAAGGCACTATGGGGGTAGCAAGAGCCTTTGCCAATATCCGAAACCCAGGGGTGACAGGTGCAAGCCATCCCTAGCGAAGCATTGTGGCTTGTCGAGCATATCATCCCAAGCTGACAGGCATTGGATCCCCTTTGAATGACACCAGTACATAATCCAATTGTTGAAATTGATCATCTTGTTTTCACATTGTGGCATCATTCTTGGTGAGGGTAAGATGCTACTCAAGGTCAGGGTTATACCAGCCTGGGCTACATGCTCAGAGAGCTCCTCTATGTCTCTTTTCATGTAGTCCAGGGAGGTACATCTCAGGTCATTCACACCAGCATGGACAATGACTGAGTCATATTTGTACTTGCCTTGGAGTGACCTGAGTGCTTGTGTTATGTGGCGGATCCTAGCACCCGACAGGCTGCTCACCATGACCCTCTCCTTGTTCAGCCTGGTGAGCGGGACATCAGTGTGCCTGACAATAGAGTCACCTATTACAAGTGTATCAGGTGTGTTGTTTAGTCTTAAGGGCTGTGACTTTTAGGCACACTGGCTTTGTGAGATATGTGTTGCACGTGTTTTGTTTTGGGGTAGTGGTTGCTTGGGTGTCTGCTTTGGAGGTCTCTGCTGCTTAGGCAGATCTTTATTTAGAGCCTCCGAGTATGTTTTTGTGTGATTATGTGTTTGGTTTGCTGTCGTGGTAGGTCTATGTGAGATTGGAATTGTAGTGAGTGTGGTTTTCTTCTCCTCCTGACTGGTTATGCCGGTACTGAGTTGAGAGAGCTTAGCCTCCAGTTTGGCTATATGGTTGCATCTCTCACATGTGTTAGAATTTGTTGGGAGGAGGAGAGGGTTGTCTGTGTACATGAGGCAGTTGTAACATTGCCTCAAGATTCCCAGATTCACCAGCTGGACCGGAGAGGAGATTGACAACTGACCTTTGGACATGCTAGAATAATATTGGGAATTCCTTTATAATTGAAAACAAGGGCCAGTGGGGAGTGAGGGTGTAGTGCTTTTAATTTTTAGTGCTGACTTATATAATTGCTTTAGTGAGCAAGTGCCAGGTAACTTAAGTGCGATGTGTTACAGGTAACTTAAATGCAAAAACGACAAACAGTAACTTTCTTTCAAGTGAAACAAGGAAATAAGTACAGTAAGCAATGCAGATATCACTAGTGATCCACAGAAGCGCTGAGAAGCCGCGTATTAGGTGGAATTAGCGTTCTAGGGAAATAACAAGCAAACAAACAACAAGCATACAAACAAAGCTAGATTCAGCAAGCCTGGATCTAGTCTATGCTACAGCAAACAAGGTGTACCAATTTCAGTAAGATACAGTTCAAATATTCAGGCACTATAAATCTTTAACCAGAAATTCCCAGCTCAGAAGGGCAGAGTCCAGCCTCTTCTCCCACAAGAGTGCAGACCACGAACCTTCTTAATGTAAAATAACTGGCCTGAAGCCCAAGTGCTTAAACCAGAACTAATACACTTTAAGAATAACAGACACTGGGCTCTCAATCAGCAGTTCCCAACTTAGAAGTATGAAAGCTACCTGTCCTGCCACCACAGTGCAAGCCACAATCCTTCCTAATGTAAAACAACTGGTCTGAAGCCCAAGTGCTTAATCCAAAAGACTTAGAATGATAGCTACACTTTAATCAAGTTACTACCAAACAGTAATAAATACAATTGAATACTTTAGAGACTGCCTGGATTAGTGCTCAAGTTACACAAACAAAGCTAGATCCAGCAGGCCCAAATCCAGTCTATGCCACAGCAAACAAGGCGCACCAACTTCAGTAAGAAGCAGTTCAGATATGCATGCACTATAAGCCTTTAACCAGAAATTCCCAGCTCAGAAGGGCAGAGTCCAGCTTCTCCTCCCACAAGAGTGCAGACCACGAACCCTCTTAATGTAAAATAACTGGCCTGAAAGCCCAAGTGCTTAAACCAGAATTAATACACTTTTAGAATAACAGACACTGAGCCCTCAGTCAGCAGTTCCCAATCTAGAAGGATGTAAGCTACCTGTTCTGCCGCTACAGTGCAGACCACAAATCCTCTCAGTGCAAAACAACTGGTCCGAAGCCCAAGTGTTTAAACCAAAAGGCTTAGAATGAGTTACACCAAGCAGTAATAAATACAATTGAGTACTTTTAAGATGATGCAAAAGTAAAATAAAGTAGGTAGAAACACAAGTACAGTAAAAGCAGATGAATTTTTTTGTCCTTGCTCTAATCCTGACTAACTCTGACAATATAAACATGTGCTAAGGAGGTCTTTTGGCCACCCCTACAGTGCTTCCTAATTGTTACTCTATAACAAATCAGACTTATATATGACAGAATGAATGACTTTTATCCTATGTGTTGTATCTGTAACAGTGCTTTAACTTGTTTAATGTAACAGTTTTTCGGTATATATGTATGGAGCTTTTCTCCCCGGGCCTCCACCGAAAATGGACAAGTATTCAGTTGGACTATCCCGGTCAATAAATAAATAAAATGATTTACTGCACATCTGTTTAGTCCTGATTTTATTTGTTTAAGTGTCAATAAATAAATAAAATGATTTACTGCACATCTGTTTAGTCCTGATTTTATTTAAGTGTCAATAAATAAATAAAATGATTTACTGCACATCTGTTTAGTCCTGATTTTATTTGTTTAATGTAAGTAGGAAAGTTAAGAATATTTGGGATGAAAGAAGGAAACTTGACAATGGAAGAGAAAAAAATGTAGATGCTGTTGGGTAAGTGAGTATCAAAGAGCTGAGGCTATTGGGCAAGTAATTAGATATTGTGATTTGTTTGTAAATTTCAGTTTCCCTTCGAATGACAGAATGTTGTAAGGATTTCACCTTATTCCAGATATCCTTCCTGTTTTTTTTTAATGACACCATCTGGACAGCCCAATTTAGGCATTACCAGTTAACAAAGACAAGCAAGCAAATGAATAAACAAACAACACATATTTATTAACAGAATTCATCCCTCGTTTGGCACCTATGTCTCTAATAGACACAGGTAACCAGAGATTTGGGATGCATGACTAGGCTTAAAAAGGCCCTTGTGGTCGTTAGCCTAGTAAACACTTATGAACCTATGAACCTATGCTTATTAAACCTAGTAGACTTATTCAAGAAAGACTCCAAAGCCCTGGATGAAGGGAAGACAGTGCATGCTGCCTATCTTGACCTAGACAAGGCTTTTGACACAATCCCATTAGGGTATCATTAAGGAATTCTCCCGGCCGGAGATTAACCCTTACATCACTAGACGGGTAGCCAACTGGCTCACTGACAGAACACATACTGTCAAACTTGGTGACTCCACCTATACCAGTAGACCCGTCATCAGCGGTGTACCACAAGGATCTGTGCTGGGCCTTTTACTGTTTGGTATCCATTTCTCAGAAGTCAGGCTAAAGTAGATGGCCTTTGGCTTAACAAGTTCACTGATGACTGCAAATTGGGTACAATCACTGAGGCCCCCAGTGATGCTAACATATTACAGGAGGGGCTAACACAGACAAATGACTGGTGCCAAAGCCACCATCTAAAACTAAATGGAAAAAACATGCATTGTTATCCCCTTTGGCAAAACAGAACTCCCTGCTAATTACAATATTGATAGCACCCCTGTTAAATCGGATTATCAGTGGGTTACACAGACTGATACTGTACAACTATATATTAATATATTTAAAAGGTTTATTGAAACAAGCCAATCAAGCAAAACCTTCAAGATGTTTTACATTGTCTTTATGACACAGATCACTGTCAGATAAACTGTACTACCTCAACTGACTCAGATTACGAAATGTCTACCAAATAGTCTTTTACAGCCACTTTTATCTAATTTCAAAACGTTGTCCTTGATGAAACATTCTTTTCCTGTATTGAAGCATTCTTTGTCTGCATCCTTTTTTCATCCAGAGAAAAACAATTTCTTCAGCAGGCCAAAAAGTTCTTTCATTGATAGGATAGTTTGTATTGTTTTCTGATGTGTTGGCCATTTCTCTTTAGCAGGTTCATCCGCTTGACTATCTGTATATATTCAACTGTTTGATATTTCAACAAGCCTCTGTTGTCAGTTATTTGTTACATAAACATTCAAAAATATAATATTTTTGTTCAAAACAAGCAAATGATATTAAGCTAATCCTACTTGTTTACTGCATATTTATTTTCTGTACTTGCAGATGCTGTGCTCTAAAGGTATCACACTGTTACTATGGTAGAAAGCAGTTTTACAAAACCTTTGTTACTGTGAAGGAAAAACAGTTCTGCCAAATTTTATATATATATATATATATATATATATATATATATATATATATATATATATATCAAATACATGATGGAAACCAGTTTTTACTTTATATAATTCTATCAATTCCCCATTTTTATTTTGAAATCCAAAAATTTTCAATTAAAATTTAAATCAAACTTTGAATTTTACAGAAAAATCATGTCTCCATTGGTTATGTTACTTTCTTTTCTGCCTACATTAGTTAGAATGGATACCTGATTGACAGTCTTTTTAATACAAAGTTTAACACACATGCATGTTATTATGATCAATAAAATAATGGCTACTATAGCAATTCAAACTGTGATAATAGTTTTCTACCATTGTTAAAATAACCCATTTAACTAATCCCTCCAGTCATTGCTCAATGTAGTCTCAGAGAGGTTACTACATAAGCACCATCACTGTAAATATTTACTTGATGCAAATGCTGCAAAACATATTTTACAGCCTATAACTCAGCTCTTTGTGCTGACTTGTATCCTGCTAACTTAACCATAATTGGTTTGTCTCCCTTTGGCAATGTCACTATTACAAACTCAGTGTAGTACTTTCCATCCTTCCAAAAATGTGCACCATCCACATAACCTGTAGGAATGTGGTAGTCATAATCTGCCTTTAATGGTGACTTATCTGGTTTCTCCAAATATGCCATGCAGTCATGCACTTTCCCTTCATATCCAATAAAACTGGATAAGTGGTACTTGTCCCCTGTCTGTGTTAGTACATTTTTTTTTTACTGAAAGTAGTTACCATTTTGAACCCCCCCCCCCCGACTAACCGCTTCACTGATATTGTTTATCTCACTGTCATTTAGCAAAGTCTTGATTGTCAAATGTGGAGTTTGAACTATGACCCTGAGAACATTGTCAAGTACTCTGTCTTATTCCACAGTAAATGGTCAAAAGCTGTTTAATGCAATGATGATATCCTTTTTCTACACGTGTCATTCTCTTGCTACAAAAAGTAACCAGTCTTATCTTAGTGTCCAGTTCCTGAGATGCCTCTTGTGGCCAAGTCTATAATAACACAACTGAGAGTGTGTCCTTCCCTGCTGCTGCTCGGAAAACAAAATATTTATTGGTGGGAACTATCAATTACATTGCCTGTGCCAACTTCTGCTTTAACATTTTAAATGGCTCTTTCTCAGTGTGACTTCATTGTAGAGTCAACGCTTCTTTCTCATCTGCCAACATTTTATACAGAGGAGCTTCAACGTCTGTGTAGTCTTCTATAAATTCCCTATTGTAGTCCATGATTCCCATGAATTTATGCAATCCTAATTGTCAAAAGCTTTGGTGGTTTCAGAATGCCCCTCACCCTTTCCTGACAAGGAGTCCTCTATGTCGGTCTGATAATGGTTCCTAGAAATTGTACTTCTTGTGACAAAAACTGTATTTTATCTTTGTTTACTTTGAACCCTCGCTCTTACAAGTCTCTTAGATCTTTCCTCAGCTGTGACGTGTTATTCCACAGTCTCTGATTGTATCCGAATGCCATCAATATAATGAATAAAATAAATAAAAAGCCGCTGGCTGCAAAGTACTCCACAAGAAGTCCGTTTTATTGCTCTAAAACAAGTTAAGTAAGCGCTTTCATCTTACTACATTGAGTAAAACTTCATCAGACAAACTAGACACTTCAAATCCATAGACTTATATAGCAATACAGACTTAATCACATGTTTAAATTAATTAAGGATTTAAAGAGCAGACACCTAAAAATACACATTATTAAAACACAGAAAATTCATCATTAAAAACTCAATGTCAACATATTGTTTACTAAAAACATTCCTAAAGAACTACATTTGAAATAGGCTATGAAACACTAAAAAAATATTCAAAAGCATTTAAAGTGAATAAAAGCAATTCAAAATAAAGAGGTCCTATACGGCAACCTGACACGAGTAAACTGTGTATGCAAAGTAACATATGGATCTTCCCTATAATCAATCTATTAAATAGTTTATTTAATGACCTGATCTTGATGCATAAAGTGAATCAAGTGCTGTTAACAAAAAAAATTTATAACAAATATATACAAATGTTTACAACTATTCATGTAAGATAAATTATCTCTGAAGACTCCTGTACTTTAGTACACAGGCTAAAGAGCACATCTCGTTCAAGCCTGGGGGGCTATAAGCGTTCACCCTTATTTGCCACAAAAGTTCACAGATTTCTAACATCAAGTTGAAAGGCCCTCCTCTAGATTCATGTTCTATTTGGTTGATAATCTGAAAACAAACGCTGTGCTGGGATGCTCCTGTACATGTTTTGCACACTTCTTAATACTGTACACATGCTCATAGACCCTGTCCCTGAGTCTGCAGTCTGTCTTACCCATGTAGAAACAAGGACAAAGTCTACCAGTTGGCAAGTAGACTACACTCTTGGAAAGGCAATTGTACCTTTTATTAATGAAATACTTTTTACCCCTGACAATGAACATCTGGCCCACTTCCATATATCTGCAATACGGACAACTTTCACATTTGTACATACCAGTAGTTTTGGCTGAATGAGGTTTTACTCTCTCCAATAGGTTTTTGAGATTAGCTCCTCTCCTATATGTAATCCTAGGGGTCGACTCTACAATAGGTGCCGGGTATGTAATCCTAGGAGTCGACTCTACAATAGGTGCTGGGTATGTAATCCTAGGGGTCGACTCTACAATAGGTGCCGGGTATGTAATCCTAGGGGTCGACTCTACAATAGGTGCCAGGTCCATGTCCCACACGAATAGGGGTCGACTCTACAATAGGTGCTGGGTCCATGTCCCACACGAATAGATTCCAGTTTTTAAAAATAACATGTCTTATAGTAGGAGCATCAAGACTGTATGTTGAAATAAAAGTGATTTTAAATGAATCAGGTTTTTCTGAATGTTTATGGGCAATGCTAGTGCTCTGTGGATCCTTCAAGTGGAGTCTAGGTGTTGAAATAGTGTTAAATTCACCATTGGTTCTTTTGTGTTGAACTTCAAAGACCAAATTATCCAATAACTGTGGGGTGCACCCATGTTTCACAAGCATACAGTACAAAAGTTGACATTCAGCTCTGAATTCCTTCTCATTGGACACCATCTGGGCCACTCTCACCAGTTGTCCCTTCACTACTGATCTTTTTTGCTGGTAATGGTGACAACTGGTGAAGTGGAGGAATGAGTTGGAATAGGTTGGTTTCCTATGTATCTTAGCTTTGAATGATTTTATTATCCTGTCCTTGTATAGTTCAACATCAAGGTAATTTATACTCTCCACACCCAAGTTATGTGTGAATTTTAAAAACTGGGTAGACTCATTTAGGTATGTCACAAAATTCTGGATGTCATCTACAGGACCTTTGTACATAATAAAAATGTCATCCAAATATCTAGTGTAGTAATAGATATTTTTTCTAAATAGGTTGTTATTAAAGACATGGTGTTGCGCCCAATGGGCCATCACAAGATTTGAAAAACTTGCCCCACATGGAGAGCCCATCGCAACTCCTGTTCTCTGTAACTAATAATTTCCATCAAACATGAAGTAGTTGTTTTTCAAGATTAGGTCCAACAGACCATCTAAAGGCTCAATTTCCCTATCTGAGCCACCCTTCATTCTGGTTAGACTGGTTACCCATTTGATGCCGTATCAATGGGTATCACGGTGTAAAGGTCTTTAACATCAATGGTCAGGAGTAAGTATCATCCTTATACTCTAGACCATTGATGCTATTCAGGAATGACCATGAATCTTTACACATGTAATCAAACTTGCCCATGAATTTCTTTAAAGATGCATCCACAAACTTCGCCAGTGCATATGTAATGGAATTTCTTCCATAGGTCAGAGCGGTGGATCCTCAATGTCTTTATGGACCTTTGGAATTCCAAAACTCACTGGTGTAATAGGAGCTAAACAAGACAAGTAATTATAAAGATCTAAAGAAATCCTAGATTCAATGAACAAGTCGTTAAGAAACACTTTTATCTTTTGCTGGGCCTGGTTCATCTCATTCAGGGAAGCTAAACTATAATGGTCAGAGTCAAGTAAATTCAACATTCATTTAGTGTAGTCATCATTGTCAAAAAATACAAGCCCTCCGTGAATTTTCTTGGTGAGAAACCTTTGAGGTCTGCTGCAGGTATCTGATGCATTACATACAGAAGGGAGTGTTGTACTCTATTAGTGGTCTGATGAGGGAAGGGAAATTTTAATCAAGCCACATATAAAATATATAGTATTTTGTGATTATATTGAGGTGAATGTTGCTTGCGTATGCAGTTTCTGGTGTACTTTTTCTCGCAATTCTAGTTTTGTGAATATTTAAAGTCTATTTTCCCTGTTGCAAGGAGCTCTAGCACCTTATGATCACGGGTAGCTTAGCGTTTGAATTGTACTAATCTTATTTCTTGTTTTTTAATGAAAGAAAACTGTACATGTGAATATTTACTAATTAAGTTTCTTGTTGCAAGGAGCAACAGCATCTTAACTTCACATTTAGATGTATCTGTAGTATTTTCACTGTAATTTCTTGGTGTAGCACTATAGTAAAAGGAAGAACTATTGCCTGAAAGTGTACCAATTGTTGTTGTTCTCAGTATCCTGGATTTCTGTTTTCCTGCTTTGTGAATTATTGCCTTGTGTATGTCTGCACTGTGCTGTTGTTAACTACTGTTGTTCTGCATTACTTTATGCATAGGTGTAAACACTGCTGTGTTCTTAGCTAGCTATGTGTGTAAGATACTCATACAATTCAAATTAATGCTAGGTATACTGTCTCTGCCTACCTGTATATATTTTTTTCTCTCTACCCATGGTATTTGTGTCTCTCGCTCTTTTCCTGAATTACTTGCTCATAACTAATCTCCCTCCTCTCTGTTTTTATAGCCCTTGTGGATTTTTCCCTGTGGTTTTCTCCTGGCCACAGTACAGGCAACACAGTTTTGAGGACCTTAACATATACCCTGCAACTCTAACCATCTGTCCGGAAGCCACCATTTTAAGCTTAAAATAATACCACTGAAATATGTGTCCCAGTAAATAACTACTACATACGCTAGACTTTATAAGCACAAGTGTTTTTTTTTTTGCTAGTCACCACGAAAAGCAGACGCCAGCAGCTCCTATCCTTTCTCTTTGGTTACCAAAATGAAACAAACTAAAGAATACTTAGAAAAGGCAAGCTCAAAGGTAAAAACAAACACCAAATTTATTAGGTAAGCGCTTTCGGAAATGGTCAATACCTTTCCTTCATCAGACAAAGTTAAAACACATCACTTCCTGTTTAAAAAAAGTCCATTAATTAGATTAATTAATTAATTAGCACAATCAACATAAAAGCTAAAAGGAACCACATTTTCATTTTTCAAAAAAATATTTTACAAAAGATATATATATATATATATATATATATATATATATCTATATATATATATATATATATATATATATATTCTTCTAAAACCCCCCCAAGGCTATTTAATATGAAGCATAGATCCAGGAAAACTATCTATTCAAGGCTAAAAGTTTAAGTACGCACTTGATAGACAGTGTTTCATTAAGACCTGGAAAAAGATGAGAAGCTGTTCTGATCTGCCATTTTAATTCCTCTATTTCTAAATTCAACTGCCAAGGACCACCTCTCACATCAACCCTAATCCGCTGGAGCACAGAAAATTTAAAAGAATGATTTGGAAAGTCACTAATGTGCCTTGCCAAAGCATTGGTTTGGTCCTTCTTCCCAATAGCATAAAGGTGTTCATAAATGCGTTTTTTCATTTTCCTTTCGGTTTTCCCAATGTAGAACGATTTACAGTTGTGGCAACAGGCACAATAAACCACTCTTTCAGATTCACATGAGAAGTGTCCTTGAACTTTATAATTAACATCCCTTATGACAATTTGCTTGTCGAGATTTAAAAATTTACATTGTTGGCATCTGCCACATTTCACCATTTGATTAATTCTATTCGAAATAGGAATAGATGGGTATTGTAAAAGGGACTTCAGATTTTTACCCCGCCTAAAAGCAATATTGGGTCCATCTCCTAAAGCTTTGTGTATGGTTGGGTCCTCCTGAATCAAAGCCCAATTCTTATAAAGGGTGGTCCTAATAAAAGAGTGATCAATGTTATAGGTACAAAAAAATCTAATGGTTTGATCATTCCCCCTGATGTTTAACATCTCATCATTGGGAGCTCTAAACAGCTCATCATTACCCCGTGTAAACAAAAGTGGTTTAAAATACCCACTTCTTCTTTTGTTGATGACCTCAAAAGAAATGGTCGCTAATAAAGTGGCAGGATACCCCCTGTTAAGAAACATCTCTTGTAGTAGGGCACATTCATGGAAAAAGTCACTCTCGTCAGAGACCATTTGAGCTGCTCTAGCCAGCTGCCCTTTAACCACGCCTTTCTTCTGATGGTATGGGTGGCAGCTGGTAAAATGAAGGAAGGAATTAGAGTAGGTTGGTTTTCTATATATTGAACTCCTAAACCTTCCCTCAGTAACATCCTTACTCAAAAAGATGTCCAAAAAGGTGATGGTTTCCTTTTCAGCAGAAAAGTAAATTCCAAAAAACTAGTGAAACTGGAAATAGAGTCAATGAAGTCCTGCACTTCATCAATTCGACCTTTCCACAACATAAACATATCATCTTGGTACCTAGTGTACCAAGCGACATTGGCTTTGAAAAGGGGATTCTGAAATAGCAAAGTAGTCTCCCAATGGGCCATAACGCAGTTTGCAAAACTGCCGCCACAAGGAGATCCCATAGCTACTCCCGACTGTTGTAAATACAAATTCCCTTCAAACCAAAAAAAATTGTTGGAAAGAACAATTTCCAACAGCATCTCAATGACAAGAGTCATGTTGTTGTCAACCCCTCTATATATATTCTTCTAAACCCCCCCCCAAGGCTATTTAATATGAAGCATAGATCCAGGAAAACTATCTATTCATGGCTAAAAGTTTAAGTACGCACTTGATAGACAGTGTTTCATTAAGACCTGGAAAAAGATGAGAAGCTGTTCTGATCTGCCATTTTAATTCCTCTATTTCTAAATTCAACTGCCAAGGACCACCTCTCACATCAACCCTAATCCGCTGGAGCACAGAAAATTTAAAAGAATGATTTGGAAAGTCACTAATGTGCCTTGCCAAAGCATTGGTTTGGTCCTTCTTCCCAATAGCATAAAGGTGTTCATAAATGCGTTTTTTCATTTTCCTTTCGGTTTTCCCAATGTAGAACGATTTACAGTTGTGGCAACAGGCACAATAAACCACTCTTTCAGATTCACATGAGAAGTGTCCTTGAACTTTATAATTAACATCCCTTATGACAATTTGCTTGTCGAGATTTAAAAATTTACATTGTTGGCATCTGCCACATTTTACCATTTGATTAATTCTATTCGAAATAGGAATAGATGGGTATTGTAAAAGGGACTTCAGATTTTTACGCCGCCTAAAAGCAATATTGGGTCCATCTCCTAAAGCTTTGTGTATGGTTGGGTCCTCCTGAATCAAAGCCCAATTCTTATAAAGGGTGGTCCTAATAAAAGAGTGATCAATGTTATAGGTACAAAAAAATCTAATGGTTTGATCATTCCCCCTGATGTTTAACATCTCATCATTGGGAGCTCTAAACAGCTCATCATTACCCCGTGTAAACAAAAGTGGTTTAAAATACCCACTTCTTCTTTTGTTGATGACCTCAAAAGAAATGGTCGCTAATAAAGTGGCAGGATACCCCCTGTTAAGAAACATCTCTTGTAGTAGGGCACATTCATGGAAAAAGTCACTCTCGTCAGAGACCATTTGAGCTGCTCTAGCCAGCTGCCCTTTAACCACGCCTTTCTTCTGATGGTATGGGTGGCAGCTGGTAAAATGAAGGAAGGAATTAGAGTAGGTTGGTTTTCTATATATTGAACTCCTAAACCTTCCCTCAGTAACATCCTTACTCAAAAAGATGTCCAAAAAGGTGATGGTTTCCTTTTCAGCAGAAAAAGTAAATTCCAAAAAACTAGTGAAACTGGAAATAGAGTCAATGAAGTCCTGCACTTCATCAATTCGACCTTTCCACAACATAAACATATCATCTTGGTACCTAGTGTACCAAGCGACATTGGCTTTGAAAAGGGGATTCTGAAATAGCAAAGTAGTCTCCCAATGGGCCATAACGCAGTTTGCAAAACTGCCGCCACAAGGAGATCCCATAGCTACTCCCGACTGTTGTAAATACAAATTCCCTTCAAACCAAAAAAAATTGTTGGAAAGAACAATTTCCAACAGCATCTCAATGACAAGAGTCATGTTGTTGTCAACCCCTCTTTCATGAAGGAATTCCCTAACCCATTCAACACCTAAAGATTGAGGAATGACCGTATAGAGATCTTTTACATCGACAGTAAGAAAAATGTAATCGTCTCTAAAAGGAATGGTGCTTAACTCGCTTAGAAAACCCCACGAGTCCTTACAAATTTGGGGTTCATTCGCAATAAGTGGCTTCAAAATACTGTCAACATACTTTGCACACCCATATGTGATGGACCCGCGTCCATCAACAATTGGTCTAAATGGAGGGTCACCCAACTGTTTGCGAATTTTGGGTATACCAAAGAAGGTCGCGGCTCTGGGTGCTGCAACAGTTAAATAGTCAAGTAGTTCAAGGTCAATAACCTTCTCAATAAACAGGTCATCTAAAATTCTTCTAATTTTACAATAAGCTATATTCAGCTCGTTGATGCTCACTAAGCGATAAAAGGGGGAATCAAGGTGGGCCAACATACAGGTGACATAAGTAGAATGGTTCATACAAACAAGCCCCCCTCCCTTATCAGGTTTCATTAAGTGTATTTTACAATCCTTAAGAAATTTAATAAAATCCAACTCATGTTCGGAGATGTTATTCTGTCTTCCCAGCAGTCTAACCCTTTTATTACAAAAATTTCTGAAATCAAGCTCACATATTTTATCAAAGGAAGCCAGAATTGGGTGCAGGGGTGGATTAAACACACTAGATACTCTTAATGAATTTGAACAAGATGAATTAGGACCAAAAACTATGCTAAAATTAATTTTTCTAACAAATAATTTGAGGTCCATAATGGTGGAAACCAAATCCATTTCAGTATCCGGGACAAAGTTAATCCCAAACCATTTGGTTACCCACTATCCTCATACTGTTTCTGTGTATATTCTCCTGTTCTGCACTTTACCCTTCCCTGAATTCATTTCTAGCCTCACTCATAATTTCCTTTCCTAGTGCACCTGCCCTATTTTACTGTCTTCAGACTCTTACATATTAATGTTTTTTTATGTTTTGTCCTGCTTTTAGCTGCTAGTAATACCTCTCTCTCCCATCCAAAGCCCTTCTCTATTGTAGTTTATTTTAACCATACAGCACTAGGTTTGCTTCAAGTAAATCTACTTGTGTAGCTTGAGGCCAGTGTCTTTTTGTAAGCTTGCTTCTGCTCATATTTTATTTCTTTTTATTTTATTTCTGGTGACTATACCTTTAGAAATTTTATATCCTTGTCTCTCAAGCTAGTTTTTCACCATCTTTTTCTGATTGTTTCTATGACTTCATCTTGACCAGGGTGCTAGCCCTGCTCCATTCGCCCTTGCTACTTTTGGGCTCACTTAGCTCCCCTACCCTTCCCCCATTCCCACACACCCTATTACAATTACCTTTATACCTAACTATCCTTCCCCTTCCTGTCCCACTAGCCACTACAATTCCACTTCCTGCCTATTGCCACAACCACCTTACTAATCTATCAATCTTGTCAACACCACTTCCTCTATACCACTGTCTCTCTACCTACTATATCTGACCATATGTTATTCCAACATGTATTATTTTCTAATATCTTCTACACTACTCCTTATTCTCTCTATCTCCACCTCTTACCACTCCAAACTCTCTGACCCACTCCTATGTTCACCAACTTCTCACTCATACAACATATATCCAACTACTTCATCTTTTACTATCTCCTCTAATCTCTTTACTACCTCTACCTCAAGTCTATATAAACTATCCATAATACAGGCTTTTAAATCTTCCCACAAAGCTAAGTCAAAACTATACACACTCCATCTAGCATCTACTACACACTCTCTCCTCACATAAAACCTACTTTGTTCTGGAGATATCCATCCCAACCCTGGCCCCTCTTCTTTCCCCAAAACTACCTCTACACTGCCCCCATCTTACTCCTCTAACAGTCACCAACCTCAGTCACAACAATCATCTCCATCCAAATACTTAACTATTTACTCACTGAATATTCAGAGTCTAGCAAATAAAGTCACTGAGCTGCACTCATGGAAAGCTCTCAATACCCCTCACATCCTCTCCCTATCTGAAACCTGGCTCAAGCCACAAATCTCAAATAATGAAATACACCCTCCAGGTTATAATATCTTCCGACCTGATAGACCTGTAAAAAAGGTGGTGGTGTAGCCATCCTCTACTCAAACATTCTTAACCTCTCACCATACCCTTCTCCAATTCCTGACTTCCTCCCAGCTGAAATCATCATCCTTAACTGCCATATGAATCCCCATAAAAACTTGCAATTGCCTCTATCTACCTTCCTCCTGGTAACAATCTGCCCATTCCTGAAAACATCCTATCCTGGTTCTCCCACAACATACCATACGAGACACTTATTCTTGGTGATGTCATCATTGATTGATCCAAACTCCCAACTGACTCCTCCCAACTCAGTATCCACCTACACGACTTCCACCAACTTATAACATCTCCCACTCACTTCCATAAAAATTCCACTTCCAGCTCCATCATAGACTGGATCCTTACCAATTCCCCCCTCCAGTACTGCAATCCCACCACCTTAACCAACTCTCTCAGTGATCATCTCCTTACCACCATCTTAAGACACTACTCCCATATTCCTAAACCCCACCTTATCAAAGACTGTCGAAAACTATCTACTTTCAATTCATCCCAATTTAACTCCATTCTCCACAACATAGATTGGTCCATCCTAAAACACCTCCCCCTAAATGATGCTGTAAGCACTTTCAATAGCATCTTCATAAATACTCTAAACTCCTTAGCTCCCTCTAGGAAGATCAGAGTAAAATCAAACCATGCTCCCTGGCTCTCCAAAGAGACTAGGTCCCTTAGGAAACAAAGAGATCAAGCTTGGAAAACCTGGACTAAAACTAAACAACCACCTTTTCTTCAAAAATGCAAGCAACTGAGGAACCTTGCAAAAAACATACAACTAATGGCAAAAGGTTATACTATAGCTCTGCTCAGCTTAACAACAAATCCAATCCTCGAAAATGTTGGTCAACTCTCAACAATATCCTCTATCCTGGAAAGCCCTCTAATCCCTCCCCATACACTAACTCTTCCCTCTCAGGAAACAGCTACCCTCCTGAATAAACACTTTATCTCTTCCATCCAAAATCTGGTAACCTCTAAGCCAAACTCTACTTCGACACTCACCTCTCCAAGTCCCACTAACACAACTTTGTTTCTTTTGAGCCAGTTCCCATTACTTACATCAAATCTCTACTACTCAAGCTAAAACCTTGCTCTCCTTCCACTGACAATCTATCTCCTACATTCCTCAAACTTGCTGCGGACTCAATTGCCTATCTTGTATCTATACTAATTAATTGATCTATTCTGGAATCAACTGTCCACACCCTTTGGAAATCTTTCTTCACTATCCCTCCTCATAAAGGTGGAAACTCCACTGACCCCTCAAATTACCGACCCATTGCCTTTCTGTCCCCCCTCTCCAAGATATTAGAAAAATGTATTCACTTACAGCTTCTCAATCACCTCCTCACACACCACTAACTTACCCCTACCTAACATGGATTTCGTCCTCACCACAGCACCACCACTGCCCTCCTCTCCTTCACACATATAATTGCAGAGGCCCTAGATAACAATAAACTCATTTCCTGTCTCTTCCTAGATCTCTCCAAAGCCTTCAATACTGTCTCTCATCCTCTACTACTATCCAAACTTGCAAATCTCGACCTATCCCCCTCCACACTTGCCTGGTTTAATAGTTACCTATCTGGCAGGGAACAATTTGTCAATTGGCTCTCATCCTTCTCACCTTTACTTCCCATCTCCACTGGTGTTCCCCAAGGCTCCATCTCGGGACCCTTTTTGTTTAACATCTTCACCAATTATCTTTACAGCTCATGCAAAGAATCCTCCGTTATTCAGTATGCCGACAACTCCACACTTATATCCATCTCAAATAACATTCCTGAACTTCACTTCCTGACCCAACAGGCCCTACTATCCACTGAACAATGGCTCTCTCGCAACCTATTGATCCTAAATCCCAAAAAGACCAAACTCCTACTTTTCCTTCCCCATTCTCTTTCTCATCACAAAACCTCCTTTTTTATTACATCTTCTAACAATACAAACATCCAACCTGACAACCACACAAAACTCCTAGGGGTCATTATCGATGACGAACTCAAGTTCAACCTACAGATACTCCAATGTATAAAAAATCAAACCAGAAACTAGGTCTGCTATATCGGAACAAAAAATTCCTAACCCCTGAATCTATATTTACCCTGGGCCAGACACTCCTCCTCCCCTTCCTCTTATACACTGCCCCAGTTCTTACCAGTATCCAGGCCTCCACTCTAAACAAACTGCAAGAGACCTACCATAAAATAGCCAGATTCAGTACTAACTCCCCATACAACTCACACCACTGCATTTCTTTAACTCTCTTCAGTTGCTTGAACTTCCCCATTTTCCGCTATCTTATCAATTTCATATGCTACACTCTATTCTTTATAAACCCTCCTTCTGTCCATCTCTATCTTCCTTAGTCTCCATCTACATCCCATCTCGGACTCTCCATACTTCTAACCAACAACTACTTGATATCTACCACCCGAAAAGGTCAGTAGGCAAACTACTCTACAAACACTCCCTTGCCCATGCTTGGAACAAACTTCCCCTTGACTTGCGTTCAATCTCCCACACCTCACACTTTAAAAATGAACTAAAAGCTTATTTTCTCAATTCCAGAACCTGCCCTTGCCATGACCCTACCTAGTCTTCCTTCCCTTTATGTACCCTCAAAAGGACCATACTTAGTACCTCATTACACCTCTCTCTCCAATGTGTCTACTATGCATTTGCATAATTTTATACAAACAAAAAATGTTTATCTTTGACCTATTGAACTATATCAATGTAAAAGTTACTTAGCTTTTTTTTAATGCAACTGTAACTTTATGCATGTAACCCAACATATGTGAATCGTTTTGCTATAACTGCTATTATATCAATATTGTTTAAAATTGTACTTGTTTTAAAATGTATTACTGGAGATTTTCTCCTCGGGTCTCCACTGAAAATGGGCCACAAGCCCAGTTGGACAAACCCAGTTAACAAATGTCACTAAATAAATAAATAAAAAAAATTCTGGAGCATTTCTCCCCAGGCCTCCATTGAAAACAGGATCTGTGGAACCTAGTCGGATTTTCCCGGACAACAAATGTTAAATAAATAAAAATAAAAAAAATAAAAAATAAATATGACGTGTTGGTTATACCCGGTATTTTTTGGATGAGAAACCTCTGATGATGCTCCACCTGTTGCAGATGCCTGGCAAGGTACATCCAAAGGGTATATTGTACTTAATTATTGGTCTAATGAGGGCTGAGTAGAGTGGTGCTATGACATCCTTAGATCTGGATACAATGCCCTTACTTATAAGCTGAGGAACAAGGAAGAATTTCCTCTCCACCGTAGACACATAGTGGTTTAAAGTTGATTACTATCAAAGTGCTCAGATTTCTTACCACTTGGTCCACTATCAATGTTATAATTTGCAAGAGTATTTGATTTCTAAAATGGTGCTATTATGCACTTATTTGCATTTAGTTTAAGGCCATGGCTCTGACACCAGTCATTAGTCTTTATCACACCATTCTATAGGTTATCAACATCATTTGGGGAGTCAATGATTTGCACCCAACTTGCAGTCATCAGCAGACTTGGTCAGCCAAAGGCCATCTACATTTGCCTTGACAGCTGAGAAGTATATCCCAATCAGGACATTGCCCAGTCCTGAGCCCAGTGGTACTTCACTGGTGACTGACATCTTGCTGGATGTGGATTGTCACACTCTAAAGATATGTGCCCTATCTGTGAGCCATTTGGCTATCCATATGGTGCTGTAAAGGTTTATGCCTAGTTTTGTGAGTTTATCTATAATACCCAAGTGTGGTATTGTGTCAAATACCTCAGCCAGGTCAAGGTAGGTGGTATGCACTTTCTTAAAATCATCCATGGCCTTGGTGACCTTCTGAAAAAAGTCCACCAGACTGAGCAGGCATGACCAGCCTTCGATAAAGCTTGGGTCTAGAGTCTGGAGATTTCCTATGTCATTGTTAATTAAGTCCTTGATTGTCCTTTCCATAGCCTTGCATATGAGGTTAGTCAGACTTATGGTTTGGTAGCTTCCTGGGTCCATTGATGGACCCCTCTTGTGCAGAGGGATGACTGTTGCTGTCCTCCACTCCACTGGGACAAACCTTTTCTGAAAGCTGTGGTTAACTAGAGATTTGAGTCAGTCTGCTAGGTCATGTTTCAAGCCATTTAACAGGCACCCTGGGATTCTGGCGGGGCCCACTGATGCTGTATTTCTAGCTTTAGAGAGCACAGTGATGACCTGTTCTTTTGTGACAACAGGCAAAGGAACGGTAGGGGGCATTTCAAGAGGAGTGATCAGAGGTGATGAGGGGTAAAATTTGAGCAGAATTTATTGGCCAGCAGGTTTGCTATTTCTTTTGGCTGAGTACTTAGGGGTTTGCTTGTCAAGATACTGTGATATGTATTTTTATGTTCAGTGGTTGGTGTTGACAGTTCCCTATTAAAACCACGAAGGTCCACTTACGCAAATACGGAAATGTTGACACATATTCATCAAATCGCGAAAACACTGATTGTCCTGAAGTGTGAAATCCGAAATGTCAAATCATCATAGTTGGCCCTTCTGCGGTATAGCTCTGTAAGGTAAGTGTGCGATAGTTACGGACCTTAGGGTTAGGGTGCGGGTTAAAGTAAGTGCATAGATAGTAATGTATGTAGGGTTTAGTGTAGGGTTAGAAGTAGGGTTTTGGTGCTTTACTTTAGGGTTAGAAGTTGGGTTTTGGTTAGTGTATGTATTTGGTTTATTTATTTTGTTTGGGTAGGTAGCATGCAGCGGGCAGTGGGGTTGGCCAACTATGACAATATGAGAATTTGAATTTCTCGGTTTAAGGCGTGCAGTGTATTTGCAGTTCACGCAATATGTGTCAATGTTTACGTATTCATTGAAAAGAACTTTCGCTGTTATAATATAGACCCGGTGATGGCTTGGTTTTGTTCATAGGTTCATAAGTTCATACTAGGCAATCTGCCCTAGGGATTTTTTAAGCCTAGCCAGAGTGTGTTTGGCTTTCGCCACCCATTTTAAATTATAGGTTAAATGTATATCACACCCTAGCATTCATCACACTGAGCTACTGCTAATTACTGATTGACTTGCATGTGGTTTCTGATGGCAGCATACTGGAGGCCTATGGGGTTTTGGTAAGTTACTTGTGAGTACCACCACATATGTGGGTTTATGTGTTGAGACCTTATTTAGTGAGGGGAATGATGTGTGTGTGCTAACAACCTGTCTGTTATTTGATTTGTCAGTATTTGGGAATTGTGTCTCAATTTTCATAGTGTAACTACGTCTCTCATATACTGTGTTTGTCTGTTTCAGGATTAAGTGGTTGTCAGTATACATGAGACAATTGCTACATTGACTCAGGATGCACGTCCACCAGGCCAGCCACAGAGATAGCAGAAAAGTGCCTATCCATGGTTTCAGGTATTTTACTCTGGGTTTAACAAGCAGAAGGGTGGGAGATTTAACTGGACTGGGATGATGGCACATGGATGAAGAATGGGTGCTGTACTCAGTGTGAACTGCAGCGATCCAAAAAGGCTATGCTGCTCTGCAGGCAACTCAGGTGTTTCCAGACCAGCAGGAGGACTGAGGAAGGTTGCAGAGATAGTTATTCTAAGGGATATTTTAACTTAAAAGCATTTGCATCTATTCAGGGAACTGCTAACTGCTGCTGAGCAGAGAGAAGCCTAGCACAAACACTGGACTTAAGTAGAACCAGGAAAAAATAGTTTTACAACATCAAGGCCTAGAGACCAATCAGGAAGACACATAATAAGCTTTCAGCCAGCAACTCCCAACTCAGATGGGTTTGGTATGCACAGTTATGCCACCAGTACAGTCAGAAAACCCTTTTTAGCAGCATATGGCTTTAGATGTACTAGATTCTCTGTAATTTTCATGTGAAGTAGCCAAACCAAAAGCAGCTCTGAGGAAATGAGCACAAACCCATACAAACTGGACTTATATAGAATCATATCAACGGTGAGACCACTGTCCACCTGTGTCCCTAAGTCTCTTATCACACTTTTGGTGTTTAGTGTACTGCAACCCATGAGGTAATTCATGGGTGCATGATTTTTCTCAAAGGGGATAACTATACATTTCTTGGCACTGAGCTTAAACCCATGGCTCTGGCACCAAGCATATGTTTCTATAAGGCCCTTTTGTAGAGTATCCACATCATTTGGAGATTCGGTAATGGCTCCAAGTTTGCAGTCATCTGTGAACTTTGTTAGCCAGAGTCCCTTAGTATTGACCTGTACTTCAGAGAAGTAGATGCCAAACAGGAGTGGTCCCAGGACTGAACCCTGAGGTCCTTCACTTGTCATTTGGAGCTGGATTTGGAGTCAGCTACTTTTACAGTGTGGGTTCTGTCAGTAAGCCAGTTGGCAACCCATCAAGTGACGTAGGGATTAATGCCCAGCTTAGTAAGTTTATCTAGGATTCCAGAGTGGGGGATGGTGTCAAAGGCCTTGGAGAGGTCCAGATTGCCTGTGTGGACTGCCTTACCCTTGTCCATGGCTCTGGAGACTGATTCGAAGAAGTCAGTCAGGTTCAGGAGACAAGATCGGTCCTTGATGAACCCAAACTGGGTGGGGTCCAGTGTTTGAAGGTTGCCAATGTCTTTGTTTATAAATTCCATGATAATAAGCACCATGGCCTTGCAGATCAGGCTCGTCAGACTGATGGGGCAGTAGTTCCCGGGATCCAAGTTGGATCCCCCCCTTGTAAAGTGGGATAACTGTAGCTGTGCGGCACTCAGTGGGCACAAAGTCTGAGGTGAGGCTATGATTAAACATGACACTTAGTTCAGGTGCCAGTTCATTTTGTAGTTCATGTAGTACAGAGCCCAGGATGTCATCTGGTTCCATGAATGCTGTATTCTTAGCTTTGGAGAGTGTGTTTTTTACTTGTGTGGCTGTTATTACCAGAATTTGGCAATCTTCCGGTATTGAGATGGGCCATTTAGGGGGTGAGAGGGGGGTGAAATTGGCACTGAATCGATTTGCCAGGATATTGGCAATATCCTTGGGATCAGTATATTTAATGCCATTCTTTTGCAACTCAGAGTAGATCTGAGCATTGCCATTTAGATTTTTGACATAGTTATATAACGCCTTGTGGTTGTCTTTGGAATCTTTGGCAATTTTATTTTCGTAACTAGCTTTGCAGGATTTTATGAGGGATCTCAGCTTCTTACTGAGGCTGGTAAGGAGCTCAAGAACAAGGAAACCACACAATCTAGATACGACTGTCCTGTAAAACCAGCAGACACAATGTAAGTAAGTACTACTACAGCAGTGGAAACAGTTCAGCTTTGAAACTCTGCTAAAGTGTGACAACTGTAACAACTGACACAGGATTCTTATGAAATACAGTACAACAATCAACAGAAGTGCAAAATAATACTTATTTCATTCTTTTAGGAGTGGATGGCTTTAGGTACAGCAGACTCTGTAATTTTCAGGTGAAGTAGCCAAACCAAGAGCAGCTCTGAAGAAATGAGCACAAACCCATGCAAACACTGGACATATATAGAATCAGGAAAACAAGTATTACAGCAGCAAGGACTACAGACCAATCACAAAAACATACAATAAGCTTTCAGTCAGCAGCCCCCAACTCACATAGGTTTGCTACAGCACACATATGACATAAGAGTGCAGTTAGAAAACCCTCTTAATGTAAAAATACTAGTTTAGAGCTCAAATGCAGGTAAATCACACAATCTAGATAGTACTGTCCAGTAAAACCAGCAGACACAATGTAATTAAATTACAACAGAAGAAGTGGAGACAGTTCAGCTTTGAAACTCTACTAAAGTGTGAGAAATGTAACAACATAAGATTCTTATGAAATACAGTAAAATAATCAGCAGAAGTGCAAACTGATACTTATTTGCATTCTTTTAGTAGCAGTTTGCTTTAGATGAAGCAGATAAACACTGTACTTTATTCTATTTTTAAAACTGGCTTTAGATGAAGCAGAACACTGTACTTTGTCATATTTTTAAAACCAGGGGAGTATTTGATAACGTGGGATGAAGTTTACCAAAACATATCAGTATCATAAATGTTGGTAAAATTTAGCCACGTTTTTTGTTGATCATCATCAACAGTGTACAAATCCTGTGTAAAAATATCATGTATTTCCCAAGCCATCTCAGTTATTTCCCAAGCCATTTCAGTTATTTCCCAAGACATTTCAGTTATTTTCCAAGCCAATGCACCCTTGGCTCTAACCCAAACTGGTTACTAACTAAAATTACTGTCAAGTCCTCACAGGACCTATGCCTATCCATTGTCTATCTGCCACCTCTTGTGTCACTCTGCAAATTTGTAAACTACTCCTGTCCATACTTTGTCACGTCAAATAAAATAATAAATGCATCATCATCCTGGCTGACTTTAACCTAATGCTTCTGGGTGAAATTAAGCACAATTTAACAGAATATCTTGCAGATCTTCTCAGACTACTCCAATTAGTAGGCATCCCAACTAGACTCAACCCCAAATGTAATCATCATTCACTTTTGACTTCATTATTACAACACATCCAAACAGTATATATTCTATTTCAGTTTACCTTTGAATTGTCTTCCGCCATGTTTTAGACGTGCATAGCGACAAAAGTACGGCTGCAAAAAATGACAATGCCGATTCACCATGTGTTTGAATGGCAAATAAGTGAATGCCATTCAAACACATGGATCAAATGTCGGAAATGGCTTTCCAGCAAACCATTTTCGACATCTGATCCTTCGAAGTTCTCTGTATTTCAGTAATACGGGTCACATAACATGATGATCGCACATACCATGTGCGACAAAACAAACGTAAACGTCTATTTCTATAAACCCCCCTCACATTTAGTGATCACTGCCTATCACATTCTCCCTACAAAATCTATAAATTAGATACACCCCAGACTAATATATTTCAGAGCCTATCCCCCTTATAAAGTTCCCATATGACACTTACAGCTTGCTTTTATTGACTGTTCACCAATACTTTCCTTTTTTTATTCTAACATTGTTGTTACTAAACTGAAAAACTACTCCCACTTAATGACTCCCACTTCCCAGTGATCTCAAAGCTTATGAAGAGCCCTCAAAACTGAATGGCTCACTGAAAAGTTTAAATCTGAAATGAAGCTTTGTAAAGAGGCTTGGGAAATGCCCAACAAACATCTGAGGAACTTCATCAAACAGGCTATCAATAGATTCAAAACCAAACAGCTAAAATGTAAACAAACCTCCCTTCTTCATCCCCTCTAAAAAATTTCTGGCAAGAAAGATCCTCCCCAAATTAATTATCAAGTCCAGAATACATAATCTGCCCATCTGTTACTCTTACACGTTTTGACCTCCTCAGAGAATTCTCAAGCCTTCCAACATCCTCACCTACCCACAATGCAGACATACAACAAAGACCTCCACCCTTCAATTTCATTCCACCCCTTTTCTTGTTAAAATCACATCTTGGTCAGATTCCTGTGGACTCACCACTTGGATCTGATAATATCTGCCCTTAGTTCTCTTATCACCACTGAAATTTCATCACCACCCATCATTTACAACCTTTGCCTTACCTCTAAAAAATGCCAAATGTTTGGAAATAATCTTTTGTTAGACAAATAGCAAAATAAACCACCTTCTTCTTGCAGCAACTGCCAAACCATCTACATCCTACCTCCTATTGGTAAAGTTTTTGAAACAATCAATTGTAACCAACTTACCACATACCTACAAAAATACCACCATCTCTCCATCACACAGCAAGGATTCTGGGTTGCTAGGAGCACAATGACTGCTCTATAGACCCTGGCTGATTCTACTATAACTAATATGTATAAAGGAAATATTACTGGAGCTCTGTTCATTGATTTAAACCCTTTCTTTGACATAGTCATCCAGTTCTACTTGTCCACCTGTAAGATACTGGAATTGGTCCTGACGTTACTGCATGGTTCAGAGACTTTCTATCCAATCATTTATTCCAGGAGAAAGTATGGCCTAGTCTTTGCAACAATTTCCTCAATCACTATGGGGTCCCACAGGTCTCCATTCTAGAACCTCTTCTGTTTTCAGCCTTCTTTAATAAACTTCTACTAGATCTGCGCCATTTGCCACTATTTCTTTGGGTAGATGATATGGTTATCAGCAGATATGATCCTTCTTATCATACAATTGAAACTCAGTTTCAGAAGGAACTTCTTCAGCTCTAACACTAGCTAAACTCCAGGAAAATACTGCTCAGTACCCAAAATTTAAAAAGCCCATGCTATTCAGTATCCATAAAAGATTATCCAACTCCAGTCCCAATCCTTTCATATCCTTGACTGTCATAACAACCTATTTAAGATCATAGGATCATAGGAAGTTGCTAGGCTAATGGTCCTAGGGCCCTTACAACCCTGCCAAGTTCTACCTTATTTCCATGATCAGCATTTATTGCCCATGTCCAAGAGGGACACAGGTGGACCCCCGGGGTGAATTTTACATTACCCTTCAAATCATCCAGATGTCATTTCAAGAGGCTCATTGAGGTGCTCTGTTTGACATGAAGTGGGAGCCTGTTCCAAAGGTGTGGTAACCTCTCTGAGACAAATCTGTTCCTCCAGCAGGTTCTATTAATGCCACGTACCAGGTTAAGGTCTTTAGAGTGAGTAACCCTTGTACCATTTGACTTGAGGATATAGGTTCATAGGTTCAGTGATGTGTACTAGGTTAATGGCCCTGGAGCCTTTACAAGCCTAGCCCATAGGATTAACCCAGCATCATGCCACCCGACCTTAGTTCCCAGTGCCTCTGTCAAGCAGAGCCACTGGAGTGATCCCGAGGGTCAATTTTCTATTTCCCATCCACTCATCAAGATTTTCTTTGAAGACGGCCAGTGAAGTGCTCTGCTTGACATGTATGGGAAGTCTATTCCATTGCATGGGCCATCTCTGGGTTATGAACCTGCCCCTCTTGCATGTTCTGCTGATTGTGGTAATGAGGCTGAGGTCTCTGGAGCGTGTGGTGTGGAGGGATTGGGATTTCTTTAGATGTAGCATTTCTGACAGAGCTGGGTCAGACATGGCTTTGTAAGTCAAGCAGAGATCGCCTCTAAGTAAGTGATATGAGACAGAAAATAGTTAGAGTTTTTTGAGTCTGTCCATATAAGACAAGTGTTTAAGGCATAGGAACCTCTTTGTGAGGTACTTTTGCAGCCTCTCCAGTTGTTGCAGGTGTCTAGTGAGGAACACACCAAATAGGGCATTGTACCCAATGATTGGCCTAATGATGGAAGAGTAGAAGGAGACAATAACCTCTTTCTTCCTGGATGCAAAACCCTTAGTAATGAGATGTGCCACATAGAAGGACTTTCTGATCACGATACCAATGTGGTGGTCAGAAGAGAGGTTGCTGTCAACCTGTGTTTCCAGATCTCTTATAATGCCTTCTGTGTTCAGTGGACTACCATCAATGTGGTAATTCATGGGAACTGAGTTTTTCCCAAAGGGGATGACGACACATTTTTTGGCATTGAGCTTAAGGCCATGGTTCTGACACCAGTCATTGGTCTCAGTGAGGCCTTTCTGTAGGATGTTAACATCACTTGGGGAGATAATAATAACTCCTAACTTGCAATCATCTGTGAACTTTCTCAGCCAGAGTCCCTTTATGTTGGCCTGGACTTCAGAGAAGTAGATACCAAACAGGAGAGGACCCAGGACCGAACCCTGTGGGATTCCACTCATGACTGGTCAGCAGTCTGACTTGCAGTCATCTACTTTCACAGTGTGGGTTCTATCTGTGAGACAGTTTGCAACCCACCTAGTGATATAGGGGTTGATGCCTAACTTAATGAGTTTTTCTATGATTCCTGAGTGGGGGATGGTATCAAAGGCCTTGGGCAGATCAAGGTAGGCTGTATGAACCACCTAGCCTTCATCCACAGCTGTGGTATCTGACTCAAACAAGTTGACCAGGTTGAGTAGGCATGATCTACCCTTCACAAAACCAAACTGTGTGGGATCCATGATGATGCATTCCATAGCTTTGCATATCAGACTTGTCAGGCTAATGGGGCAATAGTTTCCAGGGTCTGTATTTGCTCCTCCTTTGTAGAAAGGGATGACTGTAGCAGTATGCCATTCGGTAGGGACAAAGCCTGAGGTGAGGCTGTGATTGAACAGAGCACACAAGTGAGGTACCAATTCACTCTGTAGTTCATGTAGAACACAACCAGTGATATTCTCAGGTCCCATAGAAGCTGCATTCTTGGCCTTGGACAGTGCTGTTTTAACCTGTGCAGCAGTAATACTGGGTGCCTGGCAATCTACTGGTATTTTGATTGGTCCTTTGGGGGGAGAGGGGTAAAGTTGGCACTGAATTTGTCGGCCAGTATATTGGCAATATCTGTTGGCTCAATATTGGAGGTACCATTGTGCAGGAGCACCGAGCAAATCTGGGTATTGCTGTGGAGATACTTTATATAACTATAGAAGGCCTTGTGGTTGGCTTTACTCTCTGCTGCAATTCTGTTTTCATAGCTAGCTTTAGAGGATTTAATGAGGGATCTCAACTTTTTGTTGAGGATGATAAGGGAGATTTTCCAGTCTTGGGACTTCACCTTATTCCGCATCAGATTCCTCCTTCTGTTGTAGAGTTTGTTTATGGCAGGGGACCACCAGATTGCCTTCCTTTTTTTGAGGAGAGCATCTTGGTTCTATTGAGTATGGCGAGATTCATGCATTTGTGTCCATGTTTGTACAGTGCATTGGTGTATAATTCGGCAGTCATGCAACTATTCTCCATTTGCATAGGTGCTGTGACATTAGCCACCTCTGTTTTTAGGAGTCCAGAGATAGCTTTGGAGTTTTTCATGTTGGTTATCTTTGCAGGGGGTGGGGTGGGGTAGGAGCGATGTGGATTTCCATGGTAATTAGTTTGTGGTCAGATCTAACCAGGGAGGAGTTGACTAATGGTGTAGGACAATGGTCTCCCATGTTAGCAATGACCAGGTCAAGGATGTTGCTACCTCTAGTGGGGTTAAGAATGAGCTGGTCCAGGGCATTAGAATTAATGAATTCCAGGAAACTTTGGGCAAGTGTATTGGTACATGAGTAGTTTTCCCAGTTAACAGAATGGTTAAGGTGTTTGCCTTACAAACAGAAGGTGCAGGGTTCGAGTCTCACAAGGGATAATTGGTTAGGCTTAAAATGGCTCGCAATGGCAGTTAGTCTAGTACTAATCTATGAACCTATGAACCTAAGGAGTAGTTGAAGTTGCTCAGTACGAGAGTGTTAAGTTGGACCCTAATATTCTCCAGGGTTTTTAGGAACATGGAGTGTGAGTCTTGGAACATAGTTGGTGACCTATAGCAGGCTACGACCTGAATCTCTGTCTTACCCAATGTTAGCTGCACCTGAAGTATCTCTTATGCGTTATGTTGGGCTACCAGTCTGGAGGTATGTGCATCATTTTTTAATATGGAAACACCACCACATTTGGAGCTTCGGTCCAAGTTCTGGGGCCAAAAGGTCTGGAATGAGTTATAGCCTGGTAGTGCCGGGGTGCTTTCTGCTGCCTTGAACCAGGTCTCTGTTACCGCACAACTGTTTATGTTCTCCATTTTAAGGAGTGCTTTGAGTGAGTGCATTTTGAAATTTAGACTTCTAGCATTGAGCAGCATGACCCCCAGACTGCATTTGTTTGTAGCTGTTGCTGTGGTAATTTGGTATTTGGAACATCACCTAAAAAAGACACTAAAGGGGTGGCAAGAGCCTTAGCCAGTATCCAAAATCCCAGGGGTAACAGATGCAAGCCATCACTGGCAAAACATCGAGGTCTGTCAGTCATGTCATCCCAGGCAGACAGATACTGGATCCCCTTAGAATGACACCAGAAACTTAGCTAATTGTTGAAATCAAACATTTTCTGCCTGTACTGTGGTACCATTCTGGGTGATGTAGGATGCTGCTCAGGGCTAAGGTCATACCTGCCTGGGCTACATAATCCAAGAGCTCCTCCATGTCTTTTTTCATGTAGTCCAGGGAGGTACATCTCAGATCATTCACACCCACATGTACAATGACATAGTCATATTTGTACCTGTTGTTGCGGGACCTGAGTGCGTGTGTTATGTGGTGTATCATGGCACCTGACAGCTGGCTGTTACTTTCTACTTATTCAGCCTAGTGAGTGGGACATCAGTGTGCCTCACTATTGAGTCACCTATGACTAGTGTGTTGGACATGCTGTTTTGCCTTAGGGGCTTTGGTTGAGTGGCACAATGTTTAGGAGAATTATGTGCCTCATGATTAGTGTTGTGTTGTGGTGGTTGAGTGCATTTCTGCCTTGGAGGTCTCTGCTGTTTGGGTAAATTTTTATTGAGAGCCTCTGTAAAGGGTGTGTGGTTTGTTTTTTTATGTGAAGGCAGTGCTGGTGTGTGTTCTGGAGGGCTGTGTGTTCCATGTGGTGTGGTGCAAGTGTTGACCTTCTGCTCTTGACTAGCTATTCCAGTCTTGGCTGGAGAGTGTGTGGCTTCCAATTTGGATATATAAGTGCATCTCTTGCAAGTCTGAGTGTTGGGAGGTAAGAGGAGAGGGTTGTCAGTGTACATGAGGCAGTTTCTACATTGCATTAGGATACCAAAGTTCACCAGGTTAATAGAAGAAAGCACAGGGAACTGACCTTTAGACATGCCTGGAGGGGTGGGCATTAATAATAAGTTCTGGAGCTGTTTCCTTGTAGAATGTTTAGTGCTGGTAGCACTTTTGTGTGCTACAATAATTGCTACAATAAGTCTGGTAAAGTACTAGACTAATAAGCTAGTAAAAGTGCAGGAGAGGAGAGAACTAGCAGATCTAAGGGAAAAATTGAAGAGCAGACTTTGGGACCACTCAGAAGCTTACAAACAGTCCTGGATACAGTAAATCTGTATCTGGACTATACTAGTTACAGGAAAGGTGGGAAACAAGTGCAAACATGGGATTTTAAACCAATATGCCACATTACCAATAAAGCAGGGCCAGAGATTGCTTTATATGCAAGGCAGAGATTGCCTCTGTGCAGTCTGTATGAAACAGAATAAAGTGCCAGTGATTTCAGTTGATCCCCATAGGACAGATGCTGAAGACCTTGAATTTTCTTTGTGAGGAACCTTTGTGGTCTCTCCAATTGTTGCAGGTGCTTGAAAGGGTACATACCAAAAGGGGTGTTGTACTCGATTATTGGCCTCATGAGGGAAGAGTACAAGGAGGTTAGAATTTCTTTTTTTTCTGGAGGCAATGCCCTTACATATGAGATGAGCAATACTGAATGCCTTTCTTACCACTGTGGAGACATGGTGATCAAAGGTAAGGTTGCTGTCAACCTGTGTGCCCAGGTCTCTCACCACTGAGTAAATACTTAGGGTGTTGCTATTGTTGTGGTAGTTACCAGGAAAATTGCTCTTACCAAAAGGGGATGATAATACTTTTGTTTTGCATTGAGTTTAAGGCCATGGCTTTGGCACCAATCATTTGTTTGTGAAAGATCCTCTTGTAGGATGTTGACATCATTTGGAGATTCTATGACCACTCCCAGTTTGTAGTCATCAGCAAACTTTGTCAGCCACAGACCTTTAGTTGTAACTTGTACTTTGGAGAAATAGATTCCAAGCAGTAGAGGTCCTAGGACTGATCCCTGTAGAACACCACTGGTTACAGGTCTGCTGTTGGAGGTGATTTCCCCTATTTTGACTATATGGGTTCTATCAGTGAGCCAGTTAGTGATCCATCTATCAATATAAGGGTTGATACCTAGCTGTGTGAGTTTTTCAATAATACCTGAGTGGTAGATAGTGTCAAAGCCTTGGCTATGTCTAGGTAGGTAGTATGAACAGATTTCCCCTCATCCAAGGCCTTGGTGATTGTCTTAAAGTCCACCAGGTTTAACAGGCATGATCTCCCTTTGACAAATCCAAACTGAGAAGGGTCAAGTGTTTGGAGACTATCTATATCTTTGTTGATAAGGATCCATGGCCTTGCAGATAAGGCTAGTCAGGCTAATAGGTCTATAGTTCCCAGGGTCAGTGGAAGTTCCACCTTTTTGCAAGGGAATAACGGTGGCCGTTTTCCATTCTGCTGTGACAATGCCAGTGCTTAGACTATGATTGAAAAGAGTACCAAATGTTGTTGCTAATTCTTGTTGGAGCTCATATTGGATGCAGCCTGGAATGTTATCAGGTCCCATACATGCTGTGTTTTTCGGCTTAGAGAGGGCATGTATGACCTGCTCTTTGGAAATACAAGGTAGGGGACAGGTGGGGATGTCATGGGGTACATGTGGTGTGGACAGGGGAGTAAAGTTTTCACAGAACCTGTTGGCCAACAGGTTAGCTATGTTCACAGGCTCAGTATATGTGGTATCATTAAATACCAGTTTGGTAGAAATCTGGGCCTTTCCTGTTAGGTCATGGATATAACTAAAGAATGCCTTATGATTGTCCTTAGTTGAGGAAGCTAATTAAGATTTGTCGTTTGCTTTGGAGGACTTCACAAGATGTCTTATTTGCTTGTTTAAGCTGAGGAGGGAGTGCTTCTCTTTAGGGATTGCTCCCTCTTACTCTTAGACAGTAATTTCTTCCTCTTATTGTAAAGCCTGTCAATGTCAGTTATCCACCAGGCAGGTTTACTCTTCCTTGAGGAGCCTGTTTTGGTCCTATCAGGTACAGCCATGTCAATGCAGTTATACAGGTGCTTGTATAAATCATTGTAGAACTCGACATAGTTGCCAGTTCCATCTGAGGGGGGAGGTGCAGTGAAGCTGTTTTTACCATCCTGTAAGAGGGTATCTGCTTTGGAGACGTTTTTTAGTTTAGCTGCTGCTAGGGGGGGGGGGGGCAGATGTGATAGTTACTTTGAAAAGGACTGGTTTGTGGTCAGATCTCATGAGGTGATATTTAGATATTTGGGGATCTGGCTAAACCAATCACTAAACTTCCATGAGCACACAGACATGTTGAGATGCATGATCACCAGTCTATTCTTCTGGGCTAACAAAATATATCAGTTCCTCTCATATCTAACAAGTTTTTTTATAAGAAAAGGTATATTCCTTGCGTAACCTCAGCATGGTCTCACTTTGCTTGTCTCTTCCCCTGTCATAATTGCTGCCTCCTCTCAGACCCTAGCCAATAAAATATGCTGACTTAGATGTATCACACAACGGAGAGAATGTCACCACCTTACTGTTTTAAAGGCTAAGCTGCTTCTAGTATAGTCCAAGTTCAGTCATCTTCTTCATTCCTAACTCTTCAAAATATTTAAATTAAACAGGCCTCTCTGTTCCACACTTTTTACTGCCAGTCAGACCTATAACCTAAGAAGACAAACCAGAGCCATTCCTTCCCTGTAACCCCCTTTTCTCAAACTGCACTCTACTAGCTATTTCTTCTCTGTACTGGCCCCAGAACTATGGCAGTCCCTGCCACCTGATTTAACTGATCACACAAACTACTCCATGCTCAGAACACATTTAAAGAATGCTTACTAAAACAGTCTGAATGTAACTGTCTATCTAAAGAACATCTCACATAAAATGATATCTCCAACTACATTGTACCCTCAATCACACATATCTGACCCAACTCCTCCTCCTAAACTATGATTTGGCTTGTGACACTATTACTGGTCTAAACCCACTATGCATGATCTAGTCCCCTCGTTCACCGTACTGATTAGCTTTCATAACTTTCACTTACTGACAATATCTCCACTACGTCTGACATTTCTACTTTTCCTCTGTCCTCCCTTTTCCCTCTCACATATTTACCTGTAAATATATTTTGTTTGTTAGATATTTTATGTATATGCTGTTTGCCAGATTTTCCATTCTTACAGCCGTAAACCACTGTTATTTGTATACTTACATTGTTCTGTTACTTTATGATGTAACCTGGGCTGTGCCTGCTACTGGTCATTGTTTGATCAGGTTCTACCCCAGTAAACAAATCTAAATCTAGATGATTATAAATGGATTGGTGATCATAACCTGTTTATAATGTGTCCAAGACATGGATACCAAGAATTTCAACTCTCAGGTTTTCTTGGCACCCATGTCAAGAACACTTAATAAAGAGTTATTATTGGCGACCTGATCTTTGTAGTGCATGGAGGTTTATCTAATCTATGTAATACTAGTTATAGAAAAAAAAAGGTAAGTGATTTGATGGGTTTCAAAGCTGTAAATCAACTTAGAGGGGCGCTGTCAGAAAGGCAGTGTAATGCTTTTTGTTAAGTTTACACTCGCCTTTCATGACTCTCAATGGTCCAGATTTTCCCAGAATGTCCTGATTTTTGTCTGATTTGTTAGGTTCATTCTTCATAAAGTCCAATGTTAGCAAATCACGGAGGATTGAAGTCAATGAATAATGATGACACACATTTGAGTTTCAGAGCTTGTACCTTTTAGGAAAAAAAAAACAGCCAAAAAAAAAACTTTCTGCAAATGCATCTTGTTATTCTAGCTACTTTCTGAGTTTGTAAAAGAGGAAGGGACACATTATCCCTTCAGACAGCAGGATGTCACTATCATTTACTGGTCAGTACTAGCAGATTTGATAGTCTAGCTCTAGACCCAGCCTTAACAACTTAAGCAGAGGGTGCTTAACAATTGTTAGGGTTGGGTCTCACACCAGTTTAATGCTTAACTGATTCAGCTTTTTCCAAATTTCAGGGAATAATCACTGCTCTCCATGCACTACAAATAAATAAATCACATCTCTGAAAGCTGGAAGTGGTAACTGTAAATAAATTGCAGTAGATTACCATATTGCAATACTTAAGATAAAAGTCATACATGTAAGTGATACTCCACAGTACATGTTCCTTAATCTAAAAAGTAATATTTCCATTTTAGTAAATTATCTCCTGATACTGCTACATTGCTGTAATACTATAATCCATGCTACATTGGTTACCTAGAGATGTAAAATGATTGAAATGTTTTATCATTACATTTCAATCTTGATTTACTACTAGCAGACAGATCAAAGGAAAAATTTTTACACTACAGTTTATCATTTATCAACATCTTATGTGTAAACTATTAAAACTATTTTAATTCCATCAGGTTATGACTTGAGTTACAAGGATTTTGGGACTGAACTCTTCCTGCACTCACTGCATTAAAGACATTTTTTGTGGCAAAGTGACCTTAGCTAACTCTATATTTAAGGATGAATTTTCTCAGGCACATTGAACCCAGATTTGTATTTTAATTCTATTAAAACTAAATATAATAACTTCAACTTCTGCTGAAATTGAATAAAACATCCAGATGAAATAATTTTATTACTCAAAAGATTCCCAGAAATTGGAACAAAAAACAGAAAAAAAATACAAAAATCACAGAAGAAACAGTCCGCTTTTCCCGCACAATAAAGGGTTTTCCTCCAATTCACGAAAAAATACCTTCCTTCACCGATAGTTGCACAAAAATAAATTTATTGAGTGGCAAGCAGTTAAAACAGATAAACAGGATCAGTCCATACCATAAACCAGCACCGATAGTCGGTTTCTTGGTTTGGTTTAAATTAGCAGCAAACACCAGCAAACAAACAACACCACCAGCTCGTCTTACATGTTACTAAAAAATCAGAGATTGAGCGCGCTTTCGTCCATGGATTACTGGACTTCTTCAGAATCTACATATTCCATTCCAATAAGCTCTTAAATACTTTTCTGTAAGTGTCAATTATTCCATTAATTAATTACAATTCCACTTTATTTTTAAAGGTATATGTTGTTTTATGAACCTGTCCCATATAAACAAGCCATTTAGAATATATGTCTTTATGAACTTATTGCCATTACTAATATGTTCATATACCCGTATATAGTGTCATCCTACCCCTCAGTTTTAAAAAATGTATGTACGCGTATTAATATAAATAAGTACTATTGAATTGAATTCGTGTGTCTATAGTCATTATAAAATCTTCCAATAGGATGTGTTGATATTTAATGTATATACATTTGTGTATGTATGTATGTATATTTTATATATATACATGAAAATACATGAATATTCCAAAATATATACAATGGTGTTACATAATATAAATATGAATACACATTTAAATATAATAGAACCATAAATATAGCTGTAAATAAATAAATATATGAGTATAAATATGTGTATATTGTGTATAAAAAATTATTAAATGTATATAATATGTTTGATAAAAAATGTATGTATATAATACAATAATATGATAAATATGCATATACGTTCATAAAATCTCAAAAAATAAAAATGAAAAGTGAAAAGAAAAAAAAAATAAATAATCACAATGATATATTTTAAGATTAGCTTGCATTCCTGGATAGGTAATGAAATATGTCAGCCCTATTTTAAGGAATCAGTGGTTTTTGTTGGCCTTATGGCATACACACTGGTGTACAAACCTTATGTACTTACAACTCATGAGTTTTAAATGCTACAAAATCCTTCAGTAGAATCCATATTTCTTACTAACAAAACTCCTACTAGTCACACTATATTTTTCTAATATATTTATGCCAGCAGTTTAGAAATACAGTAACATTTTAATGAGTACATAGTAAAGGCAAGACCTAAATTATTCAGATCCAATATAAAGGACAGCTGGCAATGACTACTGTAATTATTTAGGCTTTGTGTTGACCTTCTTAAAATAATTATAAAAAGTTTGGGAAAGCCCATAACAACTGACTTTACAGATGATGATCCAACATAAACATGAAACAAATCTTTCTCTAATCAAACCTTACTTAGTGTCACAGAAATTACAAAATAAATATAGAAAAATGTTCTAAGAACCTTTGGTTGCTTAACAATCGAGTCACAGATTGATAGGAAGTAGATGATTATACCAATAATTATATACAATATTTGGGCATGGCACTTAGCCCAGAGAATTATGGCTGCAACCTGTTAATGAGGTGATTTATAGAGTTCAGACATTGAATTCCCTTTAGCTCCCACTTGGTTAATGTGTTATTCAGAGCAGGTCACTTAACCAGATAGTGTTCCTGGGTTGACTAAAAGGGTCTTTATGGATCTGTGTCTCACTCCAGTTAACAAATACAAATAGATTAAGTACCCTCAGGACTTAAGTAGCTCTACTATTTTAAATATCTTCCTTCTGCCTCATAAACTAAATAGCAGGCTTAAATGGTTAGGACAACCTAAAGTGTATATCTTAGGAAGGTGTTTAGTCATCATGACTGGCTTCCTTGTTATGTTTTGTCTAGTGCAAACCATTTTGCAAACATTTCATGATAAAACACTTTAAACTGTTAACCCGAGAGTTGCCTTCAGGCATGTCTCTGTCACCTTACTTGTCATATCTCCAGGTGTGTAATGTTACCTGTGTCAGTTTGCATTAATAATTGCAAAATGATGCTACATATATTACTAGCTGATATGTGAAGTGATACTCAGACCAAATGTGCAAAAATGGGAAAAGGTGTCTGTGGATGGTTGGATAGATGGATGGATGGATGGATGGATGGATGGATGGATGGATGGATGGATGGATGGATGGATGGATGGGCAGTTGGATGGGTGGGCGGTTGGATGGATGGGTGGATGGTTGGATGCACCAAGTGCAGCTGAAGAGATATTACATTTTATTCAGACAGTATTTATTTATATGATCATAATTCTCACATTTATTTAAGTATCTCATCAACCTGCATGAAAGTTCACAGCTGGTTAACAAAATGCTACTGAAAGTAAATGTGTAGTTTGAATGTTTGCAAATGTATTTCTGAGTTATTTATGAATATTACAAAATAATTTTATTATGGTTTTAAAATTCTAATTTAAGACCTAGTATGTAATGAATGTACCATTGTAAAAATTTGTTTGAGATGAAGTGTTTGCAAGTTATGCCTTTTAAGTAGCACTTACTGTCCTAGAGATTTGACATTTGTTTGAACAGTGAGGATACTAACTGATTTTGTAAAACAGCTCAGGATGCAGACATTCATTGGAAGTTAGAATATAAACATGCAGAGCTTCATTGTAGGAATTGGTTAACAGGGCTATATTCAGGAACACGTATTGCACAAAATTACATGAAATAGCAGGACATGATGAGGGATGATGAGCAGGGAAGGTCTTGATTCAGAGATAGACATTATCATGACCACCTGACTACACTGCCAAAGAAATAGCTCTGTATGCATGCTATGCAAATTCCCATGAAATGTGTGAATGAGTGTCAACATTGTAAAGAGAGGCACTGCCTATGCAAATGAATAAAGGAAACATGACAGCATGATTCAAAAATGTACAAAGCACAGCCAGTTACAGCAATCAGCTGTTTTCCATGCCAGTATTTACTGGTGGACACTTCCTTCAGTTATGTTATGGTATTGGGGATCGTATCAGCATTAGCAGAGTAGCTTGTGTCAGTCACCATGTTTACAGCCAGAGACTGCACTGTTGTGCATCATTACTCTCGCTATCACAGATGGGTATTGTCAGTGGCTGACATACTGTAGACACTATCTCTGGATCACAGACTTCAACATCCATCAACAAATCCCAAGTTTTGCACATAGATTAGAAAATGAACTGGAATTGTAACACAGATGACTACCCATGTGCCTTTCTCCTGTGCTAGTTAGTGACTTTTATATAGTTTGGGTAGGGCCAACAATGACAGAATGTTAGATATTTAACAAAAGTGATGACAGGGGTTCAGCGTATCATCTCATGTGGGGAATAAATGTGTACCTTCCAATGTCAATGTTGCTGACAGTGTAACAATGTCATTGACTTACAAAAACAGCAGGCATGCACTGCACTTTACTGCAGGAAACGTCACCACTGGAACCTGTGAATGCATAAGCATATCAGTAGCAGTGCTGTGACATTTACACCACCCTCAACACATGGTATGCAACTGGTGCATAACAGTTATGTGCAGGACATTAGAGCACATAAATCTCCTAACTAGCAGGTTGCTCCAGATGCACCCACATTGTACCAGGACAACAGATATGTATATGTGTTCTGGCAAATAACACCTTCTGATGGGGGGGGGGGTTGATGTATATCACTACTTGAATACACCAGGAATAACCTGGTGCATACCAAGCAGACATGAGCCCAGCTCCATCATCGATGGGGGGGGTGATGTATATCACTACTTGAATACACCAGGAATAACCTGGTGCATACCATACAGACATGAGCCCAGCTCCATCATCGATGGGGGGGGGGGTGATGTATATCACTACTTGAATACACCAGGAATAACCTGGTGCATACCATACAGACATGAGCCCAGCTCCAACATCGATGGGGGGGGGTGATGTATATCACTACTTGAATACACCAGGAATAACCTGGTGCATACCATACAGACATGAGCCCAGCTCCATCATCGATGGGGGGGGGTGATGTATATCACTACTTGAATACACCAGGAATAACCTGGTGCATACCATACAGACATGAGCCCAGCTCCATCATCGATGGGGGGGGGTGATGTATATCACTACTTGAATACACCAGGAATAACCTGGTGCATACCATACAGACATGAGCCCAGCTCCATCATCGATGGGGGGGGGTGATGTATATCACTACTTGAATACACCAGGAATAACCTGGTGCATACCATACAGACATGAGCCCAGCTCCATCATCGATGGGGGGGTGATGTATATCACTACTTGAATACACCAGGAATAACCTGGTGCATACCATACAGACATGAGCCCAGCTCCATCATTGATGGGGAGGGTGATGTATATCACTACTTGAATACACCTGGAATAACCTGGTGCATACCATACAGACATGAGCCCAGCTCCATCATCGATGGGGGGGTGATGTTTATCACTACTTGAATACACCAGGAATAACCTGGTGCATACCATACAGACATGAGCCCAGCTCCATCATCGATGGGGGGGGGGTGATGTATATCACTACTTGAATACACCAGGAATAACCTGGTGCATACCATACAGACATGAGCCCAGCTCCATCATCAATGGGGGGGGGTGATGTATATCACTACTTGAATACACCAGGAATAACCTGGTGCATACCATACAGACATGAGCCCAGCTCCATCATCGATGGGGGGGGGTGATGTATATCACTACTTGAATACACCAGGAATAACCTGGTGCATACCATACAGACATGAGCCCAGCTCCATCATCGATGGGGGGGGGTGATGTATATCACTACTTGAATACACCAGGAATAACCTGGTGCATACCATACAGACATGAGCCCAGCTCCATCATCGATGGGGGGGGTGATGTATATCACTACTTGAATACACCAGGAATAACCTGGTGCATACCATACAGACATGAGCCCAGCTCCATCATCGATGGGGGGGGTGATGTATATCACTACTTGAATACACCAGGAATAACCTGGTGCATACCATACAGACATGAGCCCAGCTCCATCATCGATGGGGGGGGTGATGTATATCACTACTTGAATACACCAGGAATAACCTGGTGCATACCATACAGACATGAGCCCAGCTCCATCATCGATGGGGGGGGTGATGTATATCACTACTTGAATACACCAGGAATAACCTGGTGCATACCATACAGACATGAGCCCAGCTCCATCATCGATGGGGGGGGTGATGTATATCACTACTTGAATACACCAGGAATAACCTGGTGCATACCATGCAGACATGAGCCCAGCTCCATCATCGATGGGGGGGGGTGATGTATATCACTACTTGAATACACCAGGAATAACCTGGTGCATACCATACAGACATGAGCCCAGCTCCATCATCGAGGGGGGGGGGATGATGTATATCACTACTTGAATACACCAGGAATAACCTGGTGCATACCATACAGACATGAGCCCAGCTCCATCATCGATGGGGGGGGGTGATGTATATCACTACTTGAATACACCAGGAATAACCTGGTGCATACCATACAGACATGAGCCCAGCTCCATCATCGATGGGGGGGGTGATGTATATCACTACTTGAATACACCAGGAATAACCTGGTGCATACCATACAGACATGAGCCCAGCTCCATCATCGATGGGGGGGGGTGATGTATATCACTACTTGAATACACCAGGAATAACCTGGTGCATACCATACAGACATGAGCCCAGCTCCATCATCGATGGGGGGGGTGATGTATATCACTACTTGAATACACCAGGAATAACCTGTTGCATACCATACAGACATGAGCCCAGCTCCATCATCGATGGGGGGGGGTGATGTATATCACTGCTTGAATACACCAGGAATAACCTGGTGCATACCATACAGACATGAGCCCAGCTCCATCATCGATGGGGGGGGTGATGTATATCACTACTTGAATACACCAGGAATAACCTGGTGCATACCATACAGACATGAGCCCAGCTCCATCATCGATGGGGGGGGTGTGATGTATATCACTACTTGAATACACCAGGAATAACCTGGTGCATACCATACAGACATGAGCCCAGCTCCATCATCGATGGGGGGGGTGATGTTTATCACTACTTGAATACACCAGGAATAACCTGGTGCATACCATACAGACATGAGCCCAGCTCCATCATCAATGGGGGGGGGGTGATGTATATCACTACTTGAATACACCAGGAATAACCTGGTGCATACCATACAGACATGAGCCCAGCTCCATCATCGATGGGGGGGTTGATGTATATCACTACTTGAATACACCAGGAATAACCTGGTGCATACCATACAGACATGAGCCCAGCTCCATCATCGATGGGGGGGGGTGATGTATATCACTACTTGAATACACCAGGAATAACCTGGTGCATACCATACAGACATGAGCCCAGCTCCATCATCGATGGGGGGGGGGTGATGTATATCACTACTTGAATACACCAGGAATAACCTGGTGCATATCATACAGACATGAGCCCAGCTCCATCATCGATGGGGGGGGGGTGATGTATATCACTACTTGAATACACCAGGAATAACCTGGTGCATACCATACAGACATGAGCCCAGCTCCATCATCAATGGGGGCGGGTGATGTATATCACTACTTGAATACACCAGGAATAACCTGGTGCATACCATACAGACATGAGCCCAGCTCCATCATCGATGGGGGGGTGTATATCACTACTTGAATACACCAGGAATAACCTGGTGCATACCATACAGACATGAGCCCAGCTCCATCATCGATGGGGGGGGGGTGATGTATATCACTACTTGAATACACCAGGAATAACCTGGTGCATACTATACAGACATGAGCCCAGCTCCATCATCCAAGCCATTGCCTTGTATGACATTGCTCAGTCACAGTAAACAGACATACCAGGAACTCTTCCCTTTTCCTTGACACTCTTCCTTGCAGGTGGCACAAATCTTTTGGTCGTGTTGTCCATGGTAGTATCCTGTGCCGTGGTCTGGGCATGCAGTATCAAACTGGTGAATATGCCTGTGGTAGAGCTGTCCATGGAAGTATTTTGTGCCTTGGTCTGGGCATGCAGTATTCTTCTTCTTCTTCTTCTTTCAGCTTTTCCCGGTTAGGGGTCGCCACAGTGGATCACCTTGTTTACTCATGATTGGCAGTGGAGTTTTACGGTGTCGATTTGCCAGACTGGTGCCCAACCTTCCACAGAAGGCACACACATGCATGCACTCACACCTAGGGCCAATTTAGAGTATCCAATCCACCTATAGCATGTCTTTGGGATGTGGGAGGAAACCGGAGCCCGGAGAAAACCCACACAACCACAGGGAGGACATGCAGACTCTGCACAAAAGGCACCCCAGCTGAGAAATCAAACTGGAAAACCTCCTGCTGTGAGGCAGCAATGCTAACCACTGCACCACCGTGGTCAGCCTGGCATGCAGTATCAAACTGGTGAATGTGTCTGAGGTAGAGCTGTCCCAGGTAGTATTCTGTGCCTTGGTTTGGGCATGCAGGGTCAAACTGGTGAATGTGTGACACATCTGTACTGTTGTCCTGTTATACCTCTCAAAGTACTAATGTATTGAACCAGACCCTGTAATACCTGGTCCCAGAAATAGGTAAAGTATAGGGACTGCAATAACACCTGTGCTTCCAGTGTGATAAAATTTTCAAGATGTGGTGATTCTGTTATTCAGAGAACAAGACAAGTACACCTGTAGGTTACACATGTTGAAAAGTGTGCTTGAGTATACGTGTGTGTGTGTGTGTGTGTGTGTGTGTGTGTGTGTGTGTGTGTGTGTGTGTGTGTGTGTGTGTGTGTGTGTGTGTGTGTGTGTGTGTGTGCACGTGTGTTTGTGTGTGTGTGCATGTGTGTGTGCATATGTGTGTGTGTGCATATGTGTGTGTGCGCGTTCGTGTGTGTGCGTGCGTGTTTGTGTGCGTGTGGTTGTGCGCCTGTGTGTGTGTGTGTGTGTGTGTGTGTGTGTGTGTGTGTGTGTGTGTGTGTGTGTGTGTGTGTGTGTGTGTGTGTGTGTGGACTGCTTCTTTCTTGTGATGGACACATACCTGACTCGCACTGTGCTGGCACCATTTCCATACTGACAGCTACAATGGGTATGTTATGATTGCCCACCTTTGTACAATGCTGTGCTAACAGTACTTGTGACACGTGTACAGCAAGCCTCATTTCCATTGTAGCATGTCTTGTAGTCAGTATATATATATATATATATATATATATATATATATATATATATATATATATATATATATATATTTATGCTGTAGTGTATCCTCTACCATCACAGAGGGAGAGTATCCTGTTCAGCCCTTGTGCTTTGCTTCAGGAGAGTTATTTGGAACCATATAACATGAGAGAAATCTGTCATGTCCACAAGCTATGATACCACAGACACTTTGCTATTTAGTATCTGTTTCCTGTTTATTTATTTATTTATTTATTTATTTATTTATTTATTTATTTGCAGTTTGTTAATTGGGAAAGTCCATTGGGTTGAAAATGAGCCCTTTTTCAATGGAGGCCCGGGGAGAAAAGCTCCATGTACAGACATATGAAACATAGCATTAATTTATATACAGACATATGAAACACAGCAACAATTAATATAATTAATACAATCAATAGATATAAAAACAGAAATCAGTACCAAAAATCAGTAAGCATCACTGTGAGGTAAATACAGAATATTGTACAAAGTGAATATAGAGTAGGATTGTAAGAAGTTGTAGACTGTGTTAGAGATTTCACATCTATGGTGTGATTTAATATTCACAAAAATTAAGTTTATGTATCATAGGCAGTGTTGCAGTAATATTGTAGTTTGCTAAGCTAAATAGTTTCTGAACAACCTGAGGTGGTGAGAATTCAATTTAGTGAGGGTTAGAAATACATATGGGGGGGGGTGAGCATTCCCAGGTAGAGGAGAGATGAGAGTAGAGTCTTGAAGGAGGTGAGGTTCTGGGTAGTTCGGATATGGTTTGGAAGTGAATTCCATTTGCGTGCTAGGTAAAAAGGGAAAAAGACAGTAGATGTTGCCCTGGAGTGCAGATGGGTTTATAAACCGTGATGAGATTCTGATTATTGGACCGAAGGGATCGATCAGGGAGATGCAACGTAAGGATGGATGAGAGCGATGGGAATAGAGGTGGATTAAAGATAAGTTTGTAAACAGTCTGGAGCGGAATGTACAAGAGATAGTTAGGGAGTTCTAGCCAATTCAGGGACTGTAAGGCGACACAGTGATGTGAGGAGGATTTGGAACTGGTGGCAAACTTGGTGATTTTATTGTAACAGGATGGCAGTTTAGCCTTAAGTGTGGCTTGAAGACTGGTAAGGATGGAGGCACCGTAGGTGAGGGAGGGAAGGAGATAGATGTTGGAGAGGGTAAGCTTGGATGACAGGGTTAGGAAGCGATTACGGTGATAAAGCATTCCGAGCTTCTGCTGGGTTTTCTTTATTTTGGTTTGAAGGTGAATGTCAGACTTTATTTGTTCATCGATGTGAACACCTAGAAGCTTCATGTGTTGGCTTAATATGGAGGAGTGTATGTCTAGTTTGGTATTCTTAGATGGGGTAAAGATTATAATTTTTGTTTTAGCTGCATTCAGAGCAAGGTGATTATTAAGCATCCATGTATCAGTGCTGTTAAAGGTGACTTGAGTTGCATGCATGAGTTTGGGGAGAGAGTCAGCTGAGCAGATGATAGCAGAATTATCTGTATATTGCACTAATTTAGTGTTTGGGATACAGAGATGAAAGTCGTTAATGAAAATGTTAAATAGTAAAAGCCCCAGAATATAGCATTGGAGCACACCTGTTAGAGTATCACGGTAAGAACAGGTGCAGTTATTCCACTATTTGAGAGGTATCTGGAGAACCAATTGATGGAAGGGGAGGAGGGATTGAGATGAAAGAGTTTAGACAGTAGTAGGCTATGGGAAATGGTGTCAAATACCTTAGAAAGGTTGAGAAGGAGGGTAGCTATGACATTTCCTGAGTCGCGAGCTTGATTAATGTTATTGAGGAAGGATAGAAGGGCTGTGGTGGTACTAGGTCTGAGTCTGAAACCGTGCTGTGTTGGAGTTTTAGCAGATGGTTGCTAGGAGGTAAAGTAATAACTGCAGGTGGATACATTTTTCAAGAATTTTGGAGATAAGGGAGAAAATTGCTATGGGGCGAAAGCTGATTATTTCTGTATTGTTGCCCCGTTTGTATAGGAAAATAATGAAGGCTTTTATTCCAGCAGAGGGGTACGTAGGATTCTTGTATAGAGCAATTGATTAGAATACAGATAGGGAAAACTATACCATCAGCAGCTAGCCTAAGGAACTCAAATGGTAGATTATCAGGGGTATTGGTACATGGTTTTAATTTTTGGAGAAGTTTCTTTATAATATAGACAGGAATTGGTTTTATGGAGAAGGGAGGGGGGAAGTTTGTACTGGAGGTAGAGTGAGAAGATATAAGCATGAGAGAAGGGAGTGGAGATAGTGAGTTGTTATGGAAGAATGTAGTGAGCGGAGGTAGAGTGAGAAGATATAAGCATGAGAGAAGGGAGTGGAGGTAGTGAGTTGTTATGGAAGAATGTAGTGAGTGGAGGTAGAGTGAGAAGATATAAGCATGAGAGAAGGGAGTGGAGGTAGTGAGTTGTTATGGAAGAATGTAGTGAGCTTGTTTACAGAGTCTATGAAGAAGGAATCAAATCTGAAAGCTACAATGTCATCAGGGAGCTTGGGTCAGGGCAAGGGTTGACTAGTTTGCCAGGGCTAAGGAGGGCTGAGATGATGTTCCAGAATTTCTTGGGGTGTTTTGTGGTTGTTTTGAAGGTTAAAGTAGTAGGATTTGCGATCGGAAGTGTTTATTTTTTTTACTGCATTGCAGAGTACTTCGAATTCTGTAAGGGAGGTAGGAGTTTTGTGTTTTAGGTAGAGTTTCCAGGATTTATCACGGGCATGCATGAGGATTATTGTTTCTTAGAAAGCCACGGAGCAGTCTTTGATTTAACTCTTTTAGTCCTTAGAGGTGCTAATGTATTAAGTAAATTAATGAAAGAAGTCTATTGGAAGAGTTTTTAGAGGGTTCCAGTCTATATGTTTTAAGCAGTCTGAGAAAGATTCAGGCTTGAAATTAGTGAGGTTACATGTTAAAATATAATTATGAGCTGAGAAGGAGAAATGGCTGGGAGAGAAATGCAAGCCAACAAAAACTATCAGTAAAGAGACAGAGCTGCAAGTAGCCACGGGCTGAGTGAACTTTCAAGAGGTGAATAGGGCCTGAGTATTACAAGACAGAGGTTCGGGCAAATCAGGGGAACTACTGGTAGGAGAGACAGTCACAGAGAAAAATACTATAGACTGAGCACAGCAGGACAATAAAATGGTAATAAAGTGGTAAAACTTTAAGAGTAGGGGTGTGCTGCCATCTAGTGGCATAGCTATGATTGGGGGTGTGCTGCCATCTAGTGGCATAGCTATGATTGGGGGTGTGCTGCTATCTAGTGGCATAGCTATGATTGGGGGTGTGCTGCCATCTAGTGGCATAGCTATGATTGGGGGTGTGCTGCCATCTAGTGGCATAGCTATGATTGGGGGTGTGCTGCCATCTAGCGGTATAGCTATGATTGGGGGTGTGCTGCCATCTAGTGGCATAGCTATGATTGGGGGTATGCTGCCATCTAGTGGCATAGCTGTGATTGGGGGGTGTGCTGCCATCTAGTGGCATAGCTATGATTGGGGGTGTGCTGCCATCTAGTGGCATAGCTATGATTGGGGGTGTGCTGCCATCTAGTGGCATAGCTATGATTGGGGATGTGCTGCCATCTAGTGGCATAGCTATGATTGGGGGTGTGCTGCCGTCTAGTGGCATAGCTATGATTGGGGTGTGCTGCCATCTAGTGGCATAGCTATGATTGGGGGTGTGCTGCCATCTAGTGGCATAGCTATGATTGGGGGTGTGCTGCCATCTAGTGGCATAGCTATGATTAAGTATTTTGAGGATGTTGCTTCCATGCATGACTATGTGCACCTTGGGATCCTCAGTTCTTTACTGTTTGCCTTGTCTACTGTTAGTATGCCTCTATGGCAGTACATACTGTTAATTACTGTTAGGCAATTCCTAACTCACTTGTTCTAATGTGGTCTCACGCAGTATGGTGACTGCACTTTTTATGCTAAAATGGGCCTAGTAATGCAGCGAGTATGCTGACAGCATGATTTAGTGTGACTGTCTCTGAATTGCTATTACAACTTGTTTCATTATCAAACAGATTCAGCTTGACTGTACTATTCCATCACCCTTCCCATCCATGGACGTCATGTGATTAGGACACTCATGTATGTGCATCCTAAAGCTGATAGCACTACCATGCTCACCCCTCCCAATTTACTGTCTGGGAGGTCATGTGCACAATTCATTTATACGTGGATTCTGTGAAGCTCATAACACTGCCATCTCATTCACTGCCCATTCAATGACTAGGATGTTATGTGCTTGCTAAAGTAAAGTATGAACACATTAACCCTCATAGTACTGCCATGGTCATTTATTTATTTATTTATTTATTTATTTATTTTATTTTTATTTTACATTTGTTGACCGGGCTAGTCCAGCTGGATAATTTCCATTTTCAGTGGAGGCCCGGGGAGAAAAGCTCCTTATACTTGCCTATTTGCTTGCTAGGAGTTCATGTGCTCAGTACACTCATGCATGGGTACAATGAAGTTTAAACACTGCAATGCTCTTTTTATCCTTGCACTAGCTTGGAAATCATGTGCTTAGTGAACTGTAACTTTCATCATACAGCCATGCTCATTTTTTCTTATTTGCTGGGATGGAAGTCATGTGATTAGTATACTCATGCATGGGCACCGTAAAGCTCATTGCACTGCCATGTTCATCAGTGTCCATTCATTGGCTAGGAGGTCATGTGCTCAGTTCACTCATGAGTTCTGTGCAGCCCATAGCACTGCCACACTCATCCCTGCACATTCATTGTCTAGGACATCATGTTCTCCGTGCACTCATGCATGGGCACCTTTAAGCACATAGCACTGCAGTGCTTGTTCCTGCCCATTTGTTTGCTAGGATGTCATGTGCAGAGTATGCTCAGTGATGGGCACTGTGAAGGCCATAGCACTACCATGCTTGTTGCTGCCCATTCAACAGTTAGAAGGCCATGTTTTCAGTATATTAATGCATGGATATTGTGAAGGTCAAAACAATGCCACACTCCTCTCTTCCCAGTCACTGGGTAGGATGACATCTGCTCAGTAAAGTCATGATGGGTAATGTAAAGTTCATAAAAATGCCACACTCCTCTATTCCCAATCACTGGGTAGGATGTCATCTGCTCAGTGCAGTCATGATGGGTAATGTAAAGTTCATTACAATGCCATGCTCCTCTCTTCCCAGTCACTGGGTAGGATGACATCTGCTCAGTAAAGTCATGATGGGTAATGTAAAGTTCATAAAAATGCCACACTCCTCTATTCCCAATCACTGGGTAGGATGTCATCTGCTCAGTACAGTCATGATGGGTAATGTAAAGTTCATTACAATGTCATGCCCCTCTCTTCCCAATCACTGAGTAGGATGTCATCTGCTCAATACAGTTATGATGGGTAATGTAAGGTTCATAACAATGCCACGCTCCTCTCTTCCCAATCATTGGGTAGGATGTCATCTGCTCAGTGCAGTCATGATGGGTAATGTAAAGTTCATTACAATGCCATGCTCCTGTCTTCCCAATCACTGGGTAGGATGTCATCTGCTCAGTACAGTTATGATGGGTAATGTAAGGTTCATAACAATGCCACGCTCCTCTCTTCCCAATCATTGGGTAGGATGTCATCTGCTCAGTGCAGTCATGATGGGTAATGTAAAGTTCATTACAATGCCACGCTCCTGTCTTCCCAATCACTGGGTAGGATGCCATCTGCTCAGTATAGTTATGATGGGTAATTTAAAGTTCATAACAATGCCACACTCCTCTCTTCTCTTCCCAATCACTGGGTAGAATGTCATCTGCTCAGTACAGTCATGATGGGTAATGTAAAGTTCATTACAATGTCATGCCCCTCTCTTCCCAATCACTGAGTAGGATGTCATCTGCTCAATACAGTTATGATGGGTAATGTAAGGTTCATAACAATGCCATGCTCCTCTCTTCCCAATCATTGGGTAGGATGTCATCTGCTCAGTGCAGTCATGATGGGTAATGTAAAGTTCATTACAATGCCATGCTCCTGTCTTCCCAATCACTGAGTAGGATGTCATCTGCTCAGTACAGTTATGATGGGTAATGTAAGGTTCATAACAATGCCACGCTCCTCTCTTCCCAATCATTGGGTAGGATGTCATCTGCTCAGTGCAGTCATGATGAGTAATGTAAAGTTCATTACAATGCCATGCTCCTCTCTTCCCAGTCACTGGGTAGGATGACATCTGCTCAGTAAAGTCATGATGGGTAATGTAAAGTTCATAAAAATGCCACACTCCTCTATTCCCAATCACTGGGTAGGATGTCATCTGCTCAGTACAGTCATGATGGGTAATGTAAAGTTCATTACAATGTCATGCCCCTCTCTTCCCAATCACTGAGTAGGATGTCATCTGCTCAATACAGTTATGATGGGTAATGTAAGGTTCATAACAATGCCACGCTCCTCTCTTCCCAATCATTGGGTAGGATGTCATCTGCTCAGTGCAGTCATGATGGGTAATGTAAAGTTCATTACAATGCCATGCTCCTGTCTTCCCAATCACTGGGTAGGATGTCATCTGCTCAGTACAGTTATGATGGGTAATGTAAGGTTCATAACAATGCCACGCTCCTCTCTTCCCAATCATTGGGTAGGATGTCATCTGCTCAGTGCAGTCATGATGGGTAATGTAAAGTTCATTACAATGCCACGCTCCTGTCTTCCCAATCACTGGGTAGGATGTCATCTGCTCAGTACAGTTATGATGGGTAATTTAAAGTTCATAACAATGCCACACTCCTCTCTTCTCTTCCCAATCACTGGGTAGAATGTCATCTGCTCAGTACAGTCATGATGGGTAATGTAAAGTTCATTACAATGCCATGCTCCTCTCTTCCCAATCACTGGGTAGGATGTCATCTGCTCAGTACAGTCATGATGGGTAATGTAAGGTTCATAACAGTGCCATGTTTCTCCCTGCCATTCACTAACTCAGAGATCATGTGCTCAATGCAATCATGCATGGGCACTTGCATGCACACAGAACTGCCATGTTCGTACTTTGCCATTCAATACTTAGGAGGTCATCTGCTCAGTACAGCCTTGCATGGGCACTTTGTAGCTCATTCCTTCATATTAAATTTCTATGAGATCATGTACAAAGTGCACTTGTGCATGGAAAATGTGAAGCTCATAGTACTGGTATGCTTGTCCCTGACATTTGCTGGCTAAGAGGTCAGATGCTCAGTGCAACCATCACTGGGGGCTCTAATATTGACATTTTTGTTCCTGGCCATTTATTACAAAGGAGTCATGTGCTTAGTTCACCCATGAATTGGCACTGTGAAGCTCATAGCATTGTGCCATGATTATCTTTGCCCATTCAGTTGCTAGGAGGTCATATGTTCGGTACCCTCATTCATGGGCACTGTGAAGCTTATAACACTCCCATGCTTGCTCCTTCCCATTTGCTGGTTAGGAGGTCAGGTGCTTGATACACTTGTGCATGTACACTGAGAAGCACTAGGAATGCCATGCTTGTTCCTGCCCGTTTGCTACTACAAGGTCATGTGCTCCATACACTCATGCATGTACACTGAGAAGCCCTAGGACTGCCATGCTTGTTCCTGCCCATTTGCTACTAGAAGGCCATGTGCTCGATACACTCATGCATGTACACTAAGAAGCTCTAGGACTGCTATACGTGTTCCTGTCCATTTTCTACTAAAAGGTCCTGTGATCAGTACACTCATGTAGGGAAACCATACCTCTCAAATGTCCAGATTTTTGCAGAATGTCCAGATTTGTGTCTCATATTTTCATTCTGTTTCTCATAAAATTGTTTATTTTTTTGGCAAATTATTGAGCATTGAAGTTAGAAAATTGTTATAAACACTTGACTTTCAGACTTCATACCCTTCAGAAAATCCTTGTTTATGCAAACCTAGTTATTCTATCAATGTTCTAAGTTTGTAAGAGCAATATTTAAATTGCCCCTATTTTTGGGCCTTTGTCCCCCAATAATTTATGGCTTTGCCCAGATTTCTTGCTCTAGGAGGCTGAGAGGTACGATGGGTACTGTGAAGCTCATGGTATGGTGATGCTCATCCATGACAGTTCATTGGACAGAAGGGCATGTTCCCATAACACTCATTTGTGGACTCTGTTAACCTGGCATGTTCCCATAACACTCATTCGTGGACTCTGTTAATCTGTCATGTTCCCATAACACTCATTCGTGGACTCTGTTAACCTGTCATGTTCCCATAACACTCATTTGTGGACTCTGTTAACCTGTCATGTTCCCATAACACTCATTCGTGCACTCTGTTAACCTGGCATGTTCCCATAACACTCATTTGTGGACTCTGTTAACCTCAGAGGACTGTCATGTTTGCCCCCCCCCCCCCACTGATGTGTAGGAGATCATGTGCTCAGTGCATTCATGCACGGAAACTGTAAATCTCTTAGCACTGCAATGCTTGTCCTTGCCCATTTGCTGGTTAGGAGATCATGTACACAGTAGATTCATGTATGGACACTGTGAAGTTCATAAAACTGCAGTGCCCATCCCTGCCCATTCTCGGGCTAGGAGTTCATGTGCCCAGTACACTTATGAATGTGCTCTGTGAAGCTCATAGCACTGCCATGCTCATCCCTGACCATTTGCCTGCTTGTCCATGCTAGCAATACATTACTTCACATGTCCTTGTTATTGACCAGTTTGGATCACTGGGTACTATAACATGCTACAATAATGAATATGTGTCATACTAATATTTTCTCCCTCTTTTGAGCTGCTGAGTGGTCATGACTTCCTTATGTGCTTACAGCAACAAGGCTGATGTCTGGTAAACCAACAACTAAGATATTTCTCTTCTTGCCGTACATGAATTTAACAGATAATCTGTTGGAGGTAAATGCTATCCTGAGGTAAAAATACTGAAGATTGTCAGGACAGTGGTGATACCACTAGCACTGACCACTCAGGTGAGCATTGCAGGTATGTATGCAGTGACCTGTGCAGGTGTCACCCCAACCTTGTCTAGCAGTGGAACACAATGCTAAGTGTAAAAAAGCCAGCATTCTATTGCAAGAATTGTACATATGTTTTTGCCTTGCACTGAGGGCAGGGACAAATTGTACTGATTTATATTTTACAACACCAAAGAAGGTTGTATTCAACTGTGAGACTTGCCTAAGGATATGGACCAGGCTCTACATATGAACAATAAAGTGCACGTGAACTGATGAGTTGTATTTCTTTTTTTTCGTACCACTCTATACATGGCTAGCTGCAGTGCAGGGTGCAGTCTGGTGGAAGTCATCTAGGCCTACATCAGCCAATATGCCTACTGTTGGGTCAACAAGAGTTAACAAGTCTAACTGCATGGGTGTATGTTTGTTTTCAAGTGGGGGTTAACTAGTTTAGGACCCTGGAACATCTTCATCTTTTGCTGTTAAAGTTGCACAGTCAGCCATCCTGAACCACTGGGCACCAGAGGCTGGACATCCCCAGTAGGAAACGTGAAATATGAGCCTAGATAATTTAAGTGTCTGTCTCCATGGAGGGAAAAAAAAGACCACCAGGCAAAGATTTCTTAAACTAGAAAACAAAATGAAGCAGGTAAGACAAAAAACAGCTCTATCAGTCAAAGACAAAAAAAGGTTTACTTTTACACCCAGAAGGGAATCACCAGCCATGCTATACCTTACGCAGGCTTGAAATCCTTCAGACAAAGACAATGGCCCAGAGTTTCACTTTGTGTTTAAGTATCACCCAGGAGACAATTCAAATTAACCAATGAAAAAAATGTGAAATATGACCTTAAACAATTTAAGTGTCTGTCTCTCACACAGAACAAAACCACCTGGCAAATATTTCTTACAACAAAAACCAAAATGGAGCAGGCAATACAAAAAGCAGCTCTATCTGTCAAAGAAAATAAAACAGCTTTGGCTTCGCACCCAGCAGGGTCGCACCAGCAGTGCTGTACATCATGCAGGCTTGAAATCCATCAGACAAAGAAAAAGGCCCAGAATTTTCACCTTGTATTTAAGAATCACTCAGGAGACAATTCAAATTAACCAATGAAAAAAATGTGAAATATGATGCTAGATAATTTAAGTCCCTGTCTCTCACACATAACAAAACCATCAGGCAAAGATTTCTTAAAACAGAAAATAAAATCGGGCAGGTAAGACAGAAAGCAGCTCTGTCAGTCAAAGACAAAACATATTGCTTTACTTTCTCACTCAGCATGGAATCACCAGCAGTGCTATACCTTATGCAGGCTTGAAATCCTTCAGATAAAGATACATATATTTAACAAAAATCTGTTCAGTAACTTCATTTCTGGAAGTATATTAAATTTCATCAGGCAAATAATTAAAATATATAAAATGATTAGTGGACCGGAGTTCAGCTGTGTCGACCCCTAACTGGGAAAAGCCAAAAGAAAGATTACTATGGCATCCTAGAAGTCATTGATAGTAACCAGTATACAGAATGCAGTCAAAAATTCACAGAACTTCTCTGGTTAAATGTTAACTCACTATCATTAAAGATTACAACAACAAAATTATTCAAAAAAAAACAAAAAAAAAACAAAGACAGAATGCATGTATCTAAAAACTAATTCACAATGATCTATAATCATCATTGTAATGATTTCACAAACAGTTGCTGTACTAACCCAGCACATGCATCTATGGAAATCTGCACTGGAAAATGTAAACATAATTTACAAATCATTGTGTTTTTTTCAGCATTGCAAAATAATGGTATACATAATACATGATAAAGCATAATGCTTGCTTAACACACATCACAATGAATATATACAGGGTTCTTTTCTAATGCGAAATTCTGATTTTGAAATGAAAGCAAGGAGGTATCAAACGATGTCTTTGGGACTGTAAATTATTGAAGTTACTGTGGGCAATATTGTAGAAACCGTCTCATGGGTACATTGTATATTGTATATGATCCTTTGCAGGGAAAGGTTCTATGATTGCATTTTATGCAAACGTCTTGCTTTTTAGTGAAATATTATATCATATATAATTGGACTCAAGAAGAAATCTAACACTTTTCTAACCATTCAAGTACACTTGGGAAAGATAGTAAAATATTCAAAAGACTTGAAATTGCTTATAAACCCTTATAGGCTTGGCAAATGATATGCAGGATTTCAACAGAAGTTATTTGAATGATTATAAAATACAAATAATCTAACAGCCATATAAATTTAGTGTCTTCATATCATATTCATTTACGTTTATGTATTTGGAAGTATATCTTCTAATGATTTACCCTCACAGTTTTAACTTATCCAAAGCTATTTAGACATATTTATTGCTGACCTCATATGAAAAATAACAGTTTTGATTTATTGATCATATAGGTAGTGTCTAGACTAATTTCTATTCCATTTCTCAAATTTTAGCTTTTGCTTTGAAGTCTTTATTTTGGTATATTAACTGTTTTCATTTTTTTTAAGAACTTCTACTAAAACCCACGCTCAAAAAATTCTTGAAAAAAACACCAGACACAGCATTTTCATCTAACATAACAAAAACTTCTTCAGAAAATAAAGCACAATTTTTAGGTTAAACAGTAAGATATGTTTCAAGACAAAAAGACACCAACTACAGCTTCATTTTATGTAATTATCTATCCAAATACAATTCAAAGAAAATGTACACAATAAATGCAATGAAAGCAGCTTGTATGTATTATGCATGTCACAAACGTTTAAGAATGACACTGTCATTTACCCACAGTTTTATAGTAGTATTACATTTAATCTGCCAGTTTATCTCTTTCAACTCTAATTAGAAGTCTGAAGCCACCTCTCGTTCATTCTCCTGGGTACCTTCAATAACAAAGAATGTGAATTTCTTAAAATGACTGCATCTCGTAGAGTACTTGCACAATACATTAATAAAATATTTATGTTTAATAATGTTTTGAGGATCAGAATCCCAGAACTGCGTTCACCAAAAAGCAACATAAAAAATTATATATACCAACTCCAATGTTGAACCAACACAAAGAAGGGGGAATTCTCCAGAGAATGGCATCTCTGCCAGCAAAACTCACCAGCACCGATTTCCATATGGAGGAACTCCTATTGCTGTTGGAATGAACCTTGGGTGATTGAAGCTTGAGAGTTCAAGCTTTGTCCACCAGTAGAGTAATGCTAAATAACATGTAAAAGTTCATATAGCCTATCATACAGTTTTTTCTTAATATAGCGTATATAAAATGGAGCATAAATTATATATGTTGCTATTTATATTACTATCTGAATTACAGCTAAGTTTGTATTTGAGCGTAAAGCTCCTGTTTCATTATTGAATAAAAAATACTAAGGCCTTTGTAAATAAATTGACAACATTTGCAACAGCCAAATGCAACCATTTCATGAAGCAAGTCACTTTGCTTCTAAAAGGCCTTTCCAGCAGTTCTTTTTAGTCACAGTTTCTTTTATTAACAAATAGTGGGGTAGACCTCATGAAAGCATGAAAGTCAGATTTCCCCCCTCAATAATCTTCTAGTTCCTAGGTTCATAGATTTGTAGGTTCTTACTTACAGCTAAAATAAACTATGAAAAAGTTATGTCACATCACCCAGTACTGGTGGAAAATTAGCAGTGCCCTCACCCCCATTAAGTAGACTTCTTCCACATATTTCTGCTAAAAATTTTGATCAACCATCTTGTCATCCAGACTGGTTTTAAAATTTTCTGGGGAAGTACGCTGCTTGATACATAAGGCAGACTATTCCAGAAATGGGGGACACATTGAGCTAGGTATCTGGCATGCCCGCTTGTCTTGTTGGTGTGATAGTGTAGGTTTAGGTGTCTAGAAAGGGTACCTGCTTTACCATTTGTTCTATTTAGGTGAAGGAGTGTAAAGAGTACTTGGTCATTCATAGCATTGAAAGATAAGTCAAAATCATCCCTCAGGAGTCTATACGATAATGAGGAGCATGACAGAGCTGTCAGTCGGGCACTGAGACTTGAGATCTTTTTGGTGAAGAAATGTTAAGGAATCTCAAGCTAGTTTAGGTGCTTGATGAGGTACTTGATAAAAGGAGCATTATATTTAGTGATGGGCAAAATAAGGAATAAAGTGTAGTCACCTGGCAAAAGTTCAGTGATGTGGTAGTTGTACACTATGGGCTTCTTATTGTTAACCAGGGTGGAGCATTGAGCTCTATGTACCTTTAAAAGAATTCATCAGTGAACATTTTCTGGTGAAGTGACTTTCTCAGAGTCACGCTCTTAGGCAAATGGAGGATGTGGGAATCAAACCATAGACACCAGGAAATAATTTGTTACTAGCTCATAGCCATAATCCTGTCATCTCTAGTTCTTACTAGTAATATTTTTAATGTTTCTTGAATTAGCTGGATAAATTAGTTTAGGCCAATTTATAATTTATAATGTCTTACATTTACCCTTGCACTTAGACACCCTGACCTAAACAAGTTAAATATTATGTTTTCGCTGTAATTTTTAAATAGTTTAAATATTTTCAACAAATATATGTCCGTGATATCTAGTAACAAATGCTTGTTTCATTTTCTCCAACTCATTGTAAAAAATATTATCAGCATAAGTCAGTCCAGGGAGGAAAATACCTTGTCCTTAATAACTCTTTTTTACTATATAAAGGGCATGCATCATCCCTTAATAAATCTTTTTTACTATATAGAGGGCATCAATCGTCCCTTAATAACTCTTTTTTACTATAGAAAGGGCATTCATCGTCCCTTAATAACTCTTTTTTACTATATAGAGGGCATCAATCGTCCCTTAATAACTCTTTTTTACTATATAGAGGGCATCAATCGTCCCTCAATAACTCTTTTTTACTATATAAAGGGCATCCATCGTCCCTTAATAACTCTTTTTTACTATATAGAGGGCATCCATCGCCCCTTAATAACTCTTTTTTACTATACAGAGGGCATCAATCGTCCCCTAATAACTCTTTTTTACTAAATAAAGGGCATCCATCATCCCTTAACAACTCTTTTTTACTATATAGAGGGCATCCATTGCCCCTTAATAACTCTTTTTTATTATATAAAGGGAATCCATCGTCCCTTAATAACTCTTTTATACTATATAGAGGGCATCCATCGTCCCTTAATAACTCTTTTTTACTATATAAAGGGCATCCATCGTCCCTTAATAACTCATTTTTACTATACAGAGGGCATCCATCGCCCCTTAATAACTCTTTTTTACTATATAAAGGGCATCCATCGTCCCTTAATAACTCTTTTTTACTATATAAAGGGCATACATCGTCCCTTAATAACTCTTTTTTACTATATAAAGGGCATCCATCGTCCCTTAATAACTCTTTTTTACTATATAAAGGGCATCCATCGCCCCTTAATAACTCTTTTTTACTATATAGAGGGCATCCATCGCCCCTTAATAACTCTTTTTTACTATATAGAGGGCATCCGTCGTCCCTTAATAACTCTTTTTTACTATATAAAGGGCATCCATCGTCCCTTAATAACTCTTTTTTTACTATATAGAGGGCATCCATTGTCCCTTAATAACTCTTTTTTACTATATAAAGAGCATCCATTGTCCCTTAATAACTCTTTTTTACTATATAAAGGGCATCCATTGTCCCTTAATAACTCTTTTTTACTATATAAAGGGCATCCATCGTCCCTTAATAACTCTTTTTTACTATATAAAGGGCATCCATCGTCCCTTAATAACAAATTTTTACTATATAGAGGGCATCCATCGTCCCTTAATAACTCCTTTTTACTATATAGAGGGCATCCATCACCCCTTAATAACTCTTTTTTACTATATAAAGGGCATCCATCGTCCCTTAATAACTCTTTTTTACTATATAAAGGGCATCCATCGTCCCTTAATAACAAATTTTTACTATATAGAGGGCATCCATCGTCCCTTAATAACTCCTTTTTACTATATAGAGGGCATCCATCACCCCTTAATAACTCTTTTTTACTATATAAAGGGCATCCATCGCCCCTTAATAACTCTTTTTTACTATATAAAGGGCATCCATCGTCCCTTAATAACTATTTTTTACTATATAAAGGGCATCCATCGCCCCTTAATAACTCTTTTTTACTATATAAAGGGCATCCATCGCCCCTTAATAACACTTTTTTACTATAAAAAGGGCATCCATCGTCCCTTAATAACTCTTATTTACTATATCAAGGGCATCCATCGTCCCTTAATAACTCTTTTATACTATATAGAGGGCATCCATCGTCCCTTAATAACTCTTTTTTACTATATAAAGGGCATCCATCGTCCCTTAATAACTCTTTTTTACTATATAGAGGGCATCCATCGCCCCTTAATAACTCTTTTTTACTATATAAAGGGCATCCATCGTCCCTTAATAACTCTTTTTTACTATATAAAGGGCATACATCGTCCCTTAATAACTCTTTTTTACTATATAAAGGGCATCCATCGTCCCTTAATAACTCTTTTTTACTATATAAAGAGCATCCATTGTCCCTTAATAACTCTTTTTTACTATATAAAGGGCATCCATCGTCCCTTAATAACTCTTTTTTTACTATATAGAGGGCATCCATTGTCCCATAATAACTCTTTTTTACTATATAAAGAGCATCCATTGTCCCTTAATAACTCTTTTTTACTATATAAAGGGCATCCATTGTCCCTTAATAACTCTTTTTTACTATATAAAGGGCATCCATTGTCCCTTAATAACTCTTTTTTCCTATATAAAGGGCAACCATCGTCCCTTAATAACTCCTTTTTACTATATAGAGGGCATCCATCGTCCCTTAATAACTCCTTTTTACTATATAGAGGGCATCCATCACCCCTTAATAACTCTTTTTTACTATATAAAGGGCATCCATCGCCCCTTAATAACTCTTTTTTACTATATAAAGGGCATCCATCGTCCCTTAATAACTATTTTTTACTAT
>NC_056735.1:100669045-100726545 GCF_019279795.1 Protopterus annectens
CCCTTAATAACTTTTTTACTATATAAAGGGCATCCATCGTCCCTTAATAACTCTTTTTTACTATATAAAGGGCATCCATCGTCCCTTAATAACTCTTTTTTACTATATAGAGGGCATCCATCGTCCCTTAATAACTCTTTTTTACTATATAAAGGGCATCCATCGTCCCTTAATAACTCTTTTTTACTATATAGAGGGCATCCATCGTCCCTTAATAACTCTTTTTTACTATATAAAGGGCATCCATCGTCCCTTAATAACTCATTTTTACTATATAAAGGGCATCCATCATCCCTTAATAACTCATTTTTACTACATAGAGGGCATCCATCATCCCTTAATAACTCTTTTTTACTATATAAAGGGCATCCATCGTCCCTTAATAACTCTTTTTTACTATATAGAGGGCATCCATTGTCCCTTAATAACTCTTTTTTACTATATAAAGGGCATCCATCGTCCCTTAATAACTCTTTTTTACTATATAAAGGGCATCCATCGTCCCTTAATAACTCTTTTTTACTATATAAAGGGCATCCATCGTCCCTTAATAACTCTTTTTTACTATATAGAGGGCATCCATCATCCCTTAATAACTCTTTTTTACTATATAAAGGGCATCCATCGTCCCTTAATAACTCTTTTTTACTATATAAAGGGCATCCATCGTCCCTTAATAACTCTTTTTTACTATATAGAGGGCATCCATCATCCCTTAATAACTCATTTTTACTATATAAAGGGCATCCATTTTCCCTTAATATCACTTTTTTACTATATAAATGGCATCCATCGTCCCTTAATAACTCATTTTTAATACATAGAGCGCATCCATCAGCCCTTAATAACTCTTTTTTACTATATAAAGGGCATCCATCGTCCCTTAATAACTCATTTTTACTACATAGAGGGCATCCATCACCCCTTAATAACTCTTTTTTACTATATAAAGGGCATCCATCATCCCTTAATAACTCTTTTTTACTATATAAAGGGCATCCATCGTCCCTTAATAACTATTTTCTACTATATAGAGGGCATCCATCACCCCTTAATATCTCTTTTTCACTATATAAAAAGCGTGCATCGTCCCTTAATAACTATATAAATATACTATATAAAGAGCATGCATCGTCCCTTAATAACTCTTTTTTACTATATAGAGGGGTGCGTCATCCCTTAATAACTATTTTTACTATATAGAGGGCATCCATCGTCCCTTAATAACTCTTTTTTACTGTATATAGGGCATCCATTATCCCTTAATAACTCTTTTTACTATATAAAGGGCATCCATCGTCCCTTAATAACTCTTTTTTACTATATAGAGGGCATCCATCGTCCCTTAATAACTCTTTTTTTACTATATAAAGGGCATCCATTGTCCCTTAATAACTCTTTTTTTACTATATAAAGGGCATCCATCGTCCCTTAATAACTCTTTTTACTATATAAAGGGCATGCATCATCCCTTAATAACTCTTTTTTACTATATAGAGGGCATCCATCGTCCCTTAATAACTCTTTTTTACTATATAAAGGGCATCCATCGTCCCTTAATAACTCTTTTTACTATATAAAGGGCATCCATCGTCCCTTAATAACTCTTTTTTACTATATAGAGGGCATCCATCGTCCCTTAATAACTCTTTTTACTATATAAAGGGCATGCATCATCCCTTAATAACTCTTTTTTACTATATAAAGGGCATCCATTGTCCCTTAATAACTCTTTTTTACTATATAAAGGGCATCCATTGTCCCTTAATAACTCTTTTTTACTATATAAAGGGCATCCATCATCCCTTAATAACTCTTTTTTACTATATAAAGGGCATCCATCGTCCCTTAATAACTCTTTTTACTATATAGAGGGCATCCATCGTCCCTTAATATCTCTTTTTTACTATACAAAGGGCATGCATCGTCCCTTAATAACTTTTTTTACTTTATAGCGGGCATCCATCGTACCTTAATAACTTATTTTTACTATAAAGAGGGCATCCATCGTCCCTTAATAACTCTTTTTTACTATATAGAGGGCATCCATCATCCCTTAATAACTCTTTTTTACTATATAAAGGGCATGCATCATCCCTTAATAACTCTTTTTACTATATAGAGGGCATCCATCGTCCCTTAATAACTCTTTTTTACTATATAAAGGGCATCCATCGTCCCTTAATAACTCTTTTTACTATATAAAGGGCATGCATCATCCCTTAATAACTCTTTTTTACTATATAGAGGGCATCCATTGTCCCTTAATAACTCTTTTTTACTATATAAAGGGCATCCATCATCCCTTAATAACTCTTTTTACTATATAGAGGGCATCCATCATCCCTTAATAACTCTTTTTTACTATATAAAGGGCATCCATTGTCCCTTAATAACTCTTTTTACTATATAAAGGGCATCCATCGTCCCTTAATAACTCTTTTTTACTATATAAAGGGCATCCATCGTCCCTTAATAACTCTTTTTTACTATATAGAGGGCATCCATCATCCCTTAATAACTCTTTTTTACTATATAAAGAGCATCCATTGTCCCTTAATAACTATTTTTTACTATATAGAGGGCATCCATCACCCCTTAATATCTCTTTTTTACTATATAAAGGGCGTGCATCGTCCCTTAATAACTCTTTTTTACTATATAAAGGGCATCCATCGTCCCTTAATAACTCTTTTTTACTATATAGAGGGCATCCATCGTCCCTTAATAACTCTTTTTTACTATATAAAGGGCATCCATCGTCCCTTAATAACTCTTTTTTTACTATATAAAGGGCATCCATTGTCCCTTAATAACTCTTTTTTACTATATAGAGGGCATCCATCATCCCTTAATAACTCTTTATTATTATATAAAGGGCATGCATCATCCCTTAATAACTCTTTTTTACTATATAAAGGGCATCCATCGTCCCTTAATAACTCTTTTTTACTATATAAAGGGCATCCATTGTCCCTTAATAACTCTTTTTTTACTATATATAGGGCATGTATCATCCCTAAATAACTCTTTTTTACTATATAGAGGGCATCCATCGTCCCTTAATATCTCTTTTTTACTGTATAAAGGGCATCCCTTGTCCCTTAATAACTTTTTTACTACATAACGGGCATCCATCATCCCTTAATAACTCTTTTTCTAAATAGAGGACATCCATTGTCCCTTAATATCTCTTTTTTACTATATAGAGGGCATCCATCGTCCATTAATATCTCTTTTTTACTGTATAAAGGGCATCCCTTGTCCCTTAATAACTTTTTTACTATATAAAGGGCATCCACCGCCCCTTAATAACTATTTTTTACTATATAAAGGGCATCCATTGTCCCTTAATAACTCTTTTTTTACTACATAAAGGGCATGCATCATCCCTTAATAACTCTTTTTCCTATATATAGGGCATCCATTGTCCCTTAATAACTCTTTTTTACTATATAGAGGGCATCCAGCATCCCTTAATAACTCTTTTTTACTATATAGAGGGCATCCAGCATCCCTTAATAACTCTTTGTTACTGTATAGAGGGCGTGCATCATCCCTTAATAACTCTTTTTTTACTACATAAAGGGCATGCATCATCCCTTAATAACTCTTTTTTACTATATAGAGGGCATCCATTGTCCCTTAATAACTCTTTTTTACTATATAAAGGGCATCCATCGTCCCTTAATAACTCTTTTTTACTATAAAAAGGGCATCCATTTTCCCTTAATAACTCTTTTTTACTATATAGAGGGCATCCATCGTCCCTTAATAACTCTTTTTTACTATATAAAGGGCATCCATCGTCCCTTAATAACTCTTTTTTTACTATATATAGGGCATGCATCATCCCTTAATAACTCTATTTTACTATATATAGGGCATCCATCGTCCCTTAATAACTCTTTTTTACTATATAGAGGGCATCCATCATCCCTTAATAACTCTTTTTTACTATATAGAGGGCATCCATTGTCCCTTAATAACCCTTTTTACTATATAAAGGGCGTGCATCATCCCTTAATAACTCTTTTTTACTATATAAAGGGCATCCATTGTCCCTTAATAACTCTTTTTTACTATATAAAGGGCATGCATCATCCCTTAATAACTCTTTTTTACTATATAGAGGGCATCCATCGTCCCTTAATAACTCTTTTTTACTATATAAAGGGCATCCATCGTCCCTTAATAACTCTTTTTTACTATATAGAGGGCATCCATCATCCCTTAATAACTCTTTTTTACTATATAAAGGGCATCCATCGTCCCTTAATAACTCATTTTTACTGTATAAAGGGCATCCATCATCCCTTAATAACTTATTTTTACTACATAGAGGGCATCCATCATCCCTTAATTACTCTTTTTTTACTAAATAAAGGGCATCCATCGTCCCTTAATAACTTTTTTTGCTATATATAGGGCATGCGTGTTTCCTTAATAACTATTTTTACTATATAAAGGGCATCCATCATCCCTTAATAACTGTTTTTTACTATATAAAGAGCATGCATCGTCCCTTAATAACTCTTTTTTACTGTATAAAGGGCATCCATCATCCCTTAACAACTCATTTTTACTACATAGAGGGCATCCATCATCCCTTAATTACTTTTTTTTTCTAAATAAAGGGCATCCATCTTCCCTTAATAACTTTTTTTTACTATATAAAGGGCATCCATCGTCCCTTAATAACTCTTTTTTACTATATAGAGGGCATCCATCGTCCCTTAATAACTCTTTTTTACTATATACAGGGCATCCAGCATCCCTTAATAACTCTTTTTTACTATATAGAGGGCATCAATCGTCCCTTAATAACTCTTTTTTACTATATAGAGGGCATCCATCGTCCCTTAATAACTTTTTTACTATATAAAGGGCATGCCTCGTCCCTTAATAACTCTTTTTTTACTATATAGAGGGCATCCACCGTCCCTTAATAACTCTTTTTTACTATATAAAGGGCATCCATTGTCCCTTAATAACTCTTTTTTACTATATAAAGGGTGTGCATCATCCCTTAATAACTCTTTTTACTATATAAAGGGTATACATCGTCCCTTAATAACTATTTTTTACTATATAGAGAGCATCCATCGTCCCTTAATAACTCTTTTTTACTATATAAAGGGCATTCATCATCCCTTAATAACTCTTTTTACTATATAAAGGGCATCCATCGTCCCTTAATAACTCTTTTTTACTATATAAAGGGCATCCATCGTCCCTTAATAACTCTTTTTTACTATATAAAGGGCATCCATCATCCCTTAATAACTCTTTTTTACTATATAAAGGGCATCCATCGTCCCTTAATAACTCTTTTTTACTATATAGAGGGCATCCATCGTCCCTTAATAACTCTTTTTTACTATATAAAGGGCATCCATTGTCCCTTAATAACTCTTTTTTACTATATAAAGGGCATCCATCGTCCCTTAATAACTCTTTTTTACTATATAAAGGGCATCCATCGTCCCTTAATAACTCTTTTTACTATATAGAGGGCATCCATCGTCCCTTAATAACTCTTTTTTACTATATAAAGGGCATCCATCGTCCCTTAATAACTCTTTTTTTACTATATAAAGGGCATGCATCATCCCTTAATAACTCTTTTTTACTATATAGAGGGCATCCATCGTCCCTTAATAACTCTTTTTTACTATATAGAGGGCATCCATCATCCCTTAATAACTCTTTTTACTATACAAAGGGCATGCATCGTCCCTTAATAACTTTTTTTTACTTTATAGCGGGCATCCATCGTCCCTTAATAACTTTTTTTACTATAAAGAGGGCATACATCGTTCCTTAATAACTCTTTTTTTACTATATAAAGGCATGCATTGTCCCTTAATAACTCTTTTTTACTATAAAGAGGGCGTGCATCATCCCTTAATAACTCTTTTTTACTATATAAAGGGCATCCATCGTCCCTTAATAACTCTTTTTACTATATAAAGGGCATCCATCTTCCCTTAATAACTATTTTTACTATATAAAGGGCATCCATCGTCCCTTAATAACTCTTTTTACTATATAAAGGGCATCCATCGTCCCTTAATAACTCTTTTTACTATATAAAGGGCATCTATCATCCCTTAATAACTCTTTTTACTATAAAGAAGGCATCCAACATCCCTTAATAACTCTTTTTCTATATAGAGGACTTCCATTGTCCGTTAATAACCCTTTTTTACTATATAAAGGGCATCCATCATCCCTTAATAACTCTTTTTACTATATAAAGGGCATCAATCGTCCCTTAATAACTCTTTTTACTATATATAGGGCATCCATCATCCCTTAATAACTCTTTTTTACTATATATAGGGCATCCATCGTCCCTTAATAACTCTTTTTTTACTATATAAAGGGCATCCATCGTCCCTTAATAACTCTTTTTTACTATATAAAGGGCATCCATCGTCCCTTAATAACTCTTTTTTACTATATAAAGGGCATCCATCGTCCCTTAATAACTCTTTTTTACTATATAAAGGGCATCCATCGCCCCTTAATAACTCTTTTTTACTATATAAAGGGCATCCATTGTCCCTTAATAATTCTTTTTTACTATATAAAGGGCATCCATCGTCCCTTAATAACTCTTTTTTTACTATATAAAGGGCATCCATCGTCCCTTAATAACTCTTTTTTACTATATAAAGGGCATCCATCGTCCCTTAATAACTCTTTTTTACTATATAAAGGGCATCCATCGTCCCTTAATAACTCTTTTTTACTATATAAAGGGCATCCATCATCCCTTAATAACTCTTTTTTACTATATAAAGGGCATCCATCGTCCCTTAATAACTCTTTTTTACTATATAAAGGGCATGCATCATCCCTTAATAACTCTTTTTTACTATATAAAGGGCATCCATTGTCCCTTAATAACTCTTTTTTACTATATAAAGGGAGTGCATCATCCCTTAATAACTCTTTTTTACTATATAGAGGGCATCCATCGTCCCTTAATATCTCTTTTTTACTATATAAAGGGCATCCATCGTCCCTTAATAACTCTTTTTTACTATATAAAGGGCATCCATCTTCCCTTAATAACTTTTTTTTACTTTATAGTGGGCATCCATTGTCCCTAAATAACTTTTTTTTACTATATAAAAGGCATCCATTGTCCCTCAATATCTCTTTTTTACTATATAGAGGGCATCCATCGTCCCTTAATAACTCTTTTTTACTATATAAAGGGCATCCATCGTCCCTTAATAACTCTTTTTTACTATATAGAGGGCATCCATCGTCCTTAATAACTCTTTTTTACTATATAAAGGGCATCCATCGTCCCTTAATAACTCATTTTTACTGTATAAAGGGCATCCATCATCCCTTAACAACTCATTTTTACTACATAGAGGGCATCCATCATCCCTTAATTACTTTTTTTTTCTAAATAAAGGGCATCCATCTTCCCTTAATAACTTTTTTTTACTATATAAAGGGCATCCATCGTCCCTTAATAACTCTTTTTTACTATATAGAGGGCATCCATCGTCCCTTAATAACTCTTTTTTACTATATAAAGGGCATCCATCATCCCTTAATAACTCTTTTTTACTATATAAAGGGCATCCATCGTCCCTTAATAACTCTTTTTTACTATATAGAGGGCATCCATCGTCCCTTAATAACTCTTTTTACTATATAGAGGGCATCCATCGTCCCTTAATAACGCTTTTTTACTACATAACGGGCATCCATCATCCCTTAATAACTCTTTTTCTAAATAGAGGACATCCATTGTCCCTTAATAACATTTTTACTACATAGAGGGCATCCATCATCCCTTAATTACTCTTTTTTTACTAAATAAAGGGCATCCTTCGTCCCTTAATAACTTTTTTTGCTATATATAGGGCATGCGTGTTTCCTTAATAACTATTTTTACTATATAAAGGGCATCCATCATCCCTTAATAACTTTTTTTACTATATAAAGGGCATGCATCATCCCTTAATAACTCTTTTTTACTATATAGAGGGCATCCATCGTCCCTTAATAACTCTTTTTTACTATATAAAGGGCATCCATCGTCCCTTAATAACTCTTTTTTACTATATAAAGGGCATCCATCATCCCTTAATAACTCTTTTTTACTATATAGAGGGCATCCATCGTCCCTTAATAACTCTTTTTTACTATATAAAGGGCATCCATCGTCCCTTAATAACTCTTTTTACTATATAAAGGGCATCCATTGTCCCTTAATAACTCTTTTTTACTATATAAAGGGCATCCATCGTCCCTTAATAACTCTTTTTTACTATATAAAGGGCATTTATCATCCCTTAATAACTCTTTTTTCTATTTAGAGGGCATCCATCATCCCTTAAAAACCCTTTTTTACTATATAGAGGGTGTGCATCATCCCTTAATAACTCTTTTTACTATATAAAGGGTATACATCGTCCCTTAATAACTATTTTTTACTATATAGAGAGCATCCATCGTCCCTTAATAACTCTTTTTTACTATATAAAGGGCATTCATCATCCCTTAATAACTCTTTTTTACTATATAAAGGGCATCCATCGCCCCTTAATAACTCTTTTTTTACTATATAAAGGGCATCCATCGTCCCTTAATAACTTTTTTTACTACATAAAGGGCATGCATCATCCCTTAATAACTCTTTTTTACTATATAGAGGGCATCCATTGTCCCTTAATAACTCTTTTTACTATATAGAGGGCATCCATCATCCCTTAATAACTCTTTTTACTATATAAAGGGCATCCATCATCCCTTAATAACTCTTTTTTACTATATAAAGGGCATCCATCGTCCCTTAATAACTCTTTTTTACTATATAAAGGGCATCCATCGTCCCTTAATAACTCTTTTTTACTATATAAAGGGCATCCATCGTCCCTTAATAACTCTTTTTTACTATATAGAGGGCATCCATTGTCCCTTAATAACTCTTTTTTACTATATAAAGGGCATCCATCGTCCCTTAATAACGCTTTATTACTACATGAAGGGCATCCATCATCCATTAATAACTCTTTTTCTAAATAAAGGACATCCATTGTCCCTTAATAACTCTTTTTACTATATAAAGGGCATCCATCATCCCTTAATAACTCTTTTTTACTATATAGAGGGCATCCATCATCCCTTAATAACTCTTTTTACTATATAAAGGGCATCCATCGTCCCTTAATAACTCTTTTTTACTATATAAAGGGCATCCATCGTCCCTTAATAACTCTTTTTTTACTATATAAAGGGCATCCATCGTCCCTTAATAACTCTTTTTTACTATATAAAGGGCATCCATCGTCCCTTAATAACTCTTTTTACTATATAAAGGGCATCCATCATCCCTTAATAACTCTTTTTACTATATAAAGGGCATCCATCGTCCCTTAATAACTCTTTTTTACTATATAGAGGGCATCCATCGTCCCTTAATAACTCTTTTTTACTATATAGAGGGCATCCATCGTCCCTTAATAACTCTTTTTTACTATATAAAGGGCATGCATCATCCCTTAATAACTCTTTTTTACTATATAAAGGGCATCCATTGTCCCTTAATAACTCTTTTTTACTATACAAAGGGCATGCATCTTCCCTTAATAACTTTTTTTTACTTTATAGTGGGCATCCATTGTCCCTAAATAACTCTTTTTTACTATATAGAGAGCATCCATCGTCCATTAATATCTCTTTTTTACTGTATAAAGGGCATCCCTTGTCCCTTAATAACTTTTTTACTGTATAAAGGGCATCCATCGCCCCTTAATAACTCTTTTTTTACTAATATAAAGGGCATCCACCGTCCCTTAATAACTATTTTTTACTATATAAAGGGCCTCCATTGTCCCTTAATAACTCTTTTTTACTATATAGAGGGCATCCATCACCCCTTAATAACTCTTTTTTACTATATAAAGGGCATGCATCATCCCTTAATAACTCTTTTTTACTATATATAGGGCATCCATCACCCCTTAATATCTCTTTTTTACTATATAGAAGGCATCCATCGCCCCTTAATAACTCTTTTTTACTATATAGAGGGCATCCATCATCCCTTAATAACTCTTTTTACTATATAGAGGGCATCCATCATCCCTTAATAACTCTTTTTTACTATATAAAGGGCATCCATCGTCCCTTAATAACTCTTTTTTACTATATAAAGGGCATCCATCGTCCCTTAATAACTCTTTTTTACTATATAAAGGGCATCCATCGTCCCTTAATAACTCTTTTTTACTATATAAAGGGCATCCATCGTCCCTTAATAACTCTTTTTTACTATATAGAGGGCATCCATCATCCCTTAATAACTCTTTTTTACTATATAAAGGGCATCCATCGTCCCTTAATAACTCTTTTTTACTATATAAAGGGCATCCATCGTCCCTTAATAACTCTTTTTACTATATAGAGGGCATCCATCGTCCCTTAATAACTCTTTTTTACTATATATAGGGCATCCATCGTCCCTTAATAACTCTTTTTACTATATATAGGGCATCCATCGTCCCTTAATAACTCTTTTTACTATATAAAGGGCATCCATCGTCCCTTAATAACTCTTTTTTACTATATAGAGGGCATCCATCGTCCCTTAATATCTCTTTTTTACTATATAAAGGGCATCCATCGTCCCTTAATAACTCTTTTTTACTATATAAAGGGCATCCATCGTCCCTTAATAACTCTTTTTTACTATATAGAGGGCATCCATCGTCCCTTAATATCTCTTTTTTACTATACAAAGGGCATGCATCTTCCCTTAATAACTTTTTTTTACTTTATAGTGGGCATCCATTGTCCCTTAATAACTCTTTTTTACTATATAAAGGGCATCCATCGTCCCTTAATAACTCTTTTTACTATATAAAGGGCATCCATCGTCCCTTAATAACTCTTTTTACTATATAGAGGGCATCCATCGTCCCTTAATAACTCTTTTTTACTATATAAAGGGCATCCATCGTCCCTTAATAACTCTTTTTTACTATATAGAGGGCATCCATCGTCCCTTAATAACTCTTTTTTACTATATAAAGGGCATCCATCGTCCCTTAATAACTCTTTTTTACTATATAAAGGGCATCCATCGTCCCTTAATAACTCTTTTTTACTATATAAAGGGCATCCATTGTCCCTTAATAACTTTTTTACTATATAAAGGGCATCCATCGTCCCTTAATAACTCTTTTTTTACTATATAAAGGGCATCCATCGTCCCTTAATAACTCTTTTTTACTATATAGAGGGCATCCATCGTCCCTTAATAACTCTTTTTTACTATATAAAGGGCATCCATCGTCCCTTAATAACTCTTTTTTACTATATAAAGGGCATCCATCGTCCCTTAATAACTCTTTTTTACTATATAAAGGGCATCCATCGTCCCTTAATAACTCATTTTTACTATATAAAGGGCATCCATCATCCCTTAATAACTCTTTTTTACTATATAGAGGGCATCCATCGTCCCTTAATAACTCTTTTTACTATACAGAGGGCATCCATCATCCCTTAATAACTTTTTTTGCTATATATAGGGCATGCATCTTTCCTTAATAACTCTTCTTTACTATATAAAGGGGTGCGTCATCCCTTAATAACTATTTTTACTATATAAAGGGCATCCATCATCCCTTAATAACTCTTTTTTACTATATAAAGGGCATCCATCGTCCCTTAATAACTCTTTTTTACTATATAGAGGGCATCCATCGTCCCTTAATAACTCTTTTTTACTATATAAAGGGCATCCATCGTCCCTTAATAACTCTTTTTTTACTATATAAAGGGCATCCATCATCCCTTAATAACTCTTTTTTACTATATAAAGGGCATCCATTGTCCCTTAATAACTCTTTTTTTACTACATAAAGGGCATGCATCATCCCTTAATAACTCTTTTTTACTATATATAGGGCATCCATCGTCCCTTAATAACTCTTTTTTACTATATAAAGGGCATCCATCATCCCTTAATAACTCTTTTTTACTATATAAAGGGCATCCATCGTCCCTTAATAACTCTTTTTTACTATATAAAGGGCATCCATCGTCCCTTAATAACTCTTTTTTACTATATAAAGGGCATCCATCGTCCCTTAATAACTCTTTTTTACTATATAGAGGGCATCCATCATCCCTTAATAACTCTTTTTTACTATATAAAGGGCATCCATCGTCCCTTAATAACTCTTTTTTACTATATAAAGGGCATCCATTTTCCCTTAATATCTCTTTTTTACTATATAAAGGGCATGCATCGTCCCTTAATACCTCTTTTTTGCTATATAAAGGGCATCCATCGCCCCTTAATAACTCTTTTTTACTATATAGAGGGCATCCATCATCCCTTAATAACTCTTTTTTACTATATAAAGGGCATCCATCGTCCCTTAATAACTCTTTTTTACTACATAAAGGGCATCCATCGTCCCTTAATAACTCTTTTTTACTATATAAAGGGCATCCATTGTCCCTTAATAACTCTTTTTTACTATATAAAGGGCATGCATCATCCCTTAATAACTCTTTTTTACTATATAAAGGGCATCCATTGTCCCTTAATAACTCTTTTTTACTATATAAAGGGCATCCATCGTCCCTTAATAACTCTTTTTTACTATATAAAGGGCATCCATCGTCCCTTAATAACTCTTTTTTACTATATAAAGGGCATCCATCGTCCCTTAAAAACTCTTTTTTACTATATTAAGGGCATCCATCGTCCCTTAATAACTCCTTTTTACTATATAGAGGGCATCCATCGTCCCTTAATAACTCTTTTTTCTATTTAGAGGGCATCCATCATCCCTTAAAAACCCTTTTTTACTATATAGAGGGCATCCATCATCCCTTAATAACTCTTTTTACTATATAGAAGGCATCCATCATCCCTTAATATCTCTTTTACTGTATAAAGGCATCCCTTGTCCCTTAATAACTTTTTTACTGTATAAAGGGCATCCATCGTCCCTTAATAACTCTTTTTTTACTATATAAAGGGCATCCATCGTCCCTTAATAACTCTTTTTTACTATATAAAGGGCATCCATCATCCCTTAATAACTCTTTTTTACTATATAAAGGGCATCCATCGTCCCTTAATAACTTTTTTTACTTTATAGCGGGCATCCATCGTCCCTTAATAACTCTTTTTTACTATATAGAGGGCATCCATCGTCCCTTAATAACTCTTTTTTACTATATAAAGGGCATCCATCGTCCCTTAATAACTCTTTTTTTACTATAAAGAGGGCGTGCATCATCCCTTAATAACTTTTTTTTACTATATAAAGGGCATGCATCATCCCTTAATAACTCTTTTTTACTATATAAAGGGCATCCATTGTCCCTTAATTACTCTTTTTTACTATATAAAGGGTGTGCATCATCCCATAATATCTCTTTTTTACTATATAGAGGGCATCCATCGTCCCTTAATATCTCTTTTTTACTATATAAAGGGCATGCATCTTCCCTTAATAACTTTTTTACTATATAAAGGGCATCCATCGTCCCTTAATAACTCTTTTTTACTATATAAAGGGCATCCATCGTCCCTTAATAACTCTTTTTTACTATATAGAGGGCATCCATCGTCCCTTAATAACTCTTTTTTACTATATACAGGGCATCCAGCATCCCTTAATAACTCTTTTTTACTATATAGAGGGCATCAATCGTCCCTTAATAACTCTTTTTTACTATATAGAGAGCATCCATCGTCCCTTAATATCTCTTTTACTGTATAAAGGCATCCCTTGTCCCTTAATAACTTTTTTACTGTATAAAGGGCATCCATCGCCCCTTAATAACTCTTTTTTTACTAATATAAAGGGCATCCACCGTCCCTTAATAACTATTTTTTACTATATAAAGGGCCTCCATTGTCCCTTAATAACTCTTTTTTACTAATATAAAGGGCATCCACCGTCCCTTAATAACTATTTTTTACTATATAAAGGGCCTCCATTGTCCCTTAATAACTCTTTTTTTACTACATAAAGGGCATGCATCATCCCTTAATAACTCTTTTTTACTATATATAGGGCATCCATCACCCCTTAATATCTCTTTTTTACTATATAAAGGGCATCCATCGTCCCTTAATAACTCTTTTTTACTATATAAAGGGCATCCATCGTCCCTTAATAACTCTTTTTTACTATATAGAGGGCATCCATCGTCCCTTAATAACTCTTTTTTACTATATAGAGGGCATCCATCATCCCTTAATAACTCTTTTTTACTATATAAAGGGCATCCATCGTCCCTTAATAACTCTTTTTTTACTATATAAAGGGCATCCATCGTCCCTTAATAACTCTTTTTTTACTATATATAGGGCATCCATTGTCCCTTAATAACTCTTTTTTACTATATAAAGGGCATCCATCGTCCCTTAATAACTCTTTTTTACTATATAAAGGGCATCCATTGTCCCTTAATAACTCTTTTTTTACTATATAAAGGGCATCCATCGTCCCTTAATAACTCTTTTTTTACTATATATAGGGCATGCATCATCCCTTAATAACTCTTTTTTACTATATAGAGGGCATCCATCGTCCCTTAATAACTCTTTTTTACTATATAAAGGGCATCCATCATCCCTTAATAACTCTTTTTTACTATATAAAGGGCATCCATCGTCCCTTAATAACTCATTTTTACTATATAAAGGGCATCCATCATCCCTTAATAACTCTTTTTACTATATAAAGGGCATCCATCGTCCCTTAATAACTCTTTTTTACTATATAAAGGGCATCCATCGTCCCTTAATAACTCTTTTTTACTATATAAAGGGCATCCATCGTCCCTTAATAACTCTTTTTTACTATATAGAGGGCATCCATCATCCCTTAATAACTCTTTTTTACTATATAAAGGGCATCCATTTTCCCTTAATATCTCTTTTTTACTATATATAGGGCATCCATCGTCCCTTTGTAACTCTTTTTACTATATAAAGGGCATCCATCGTCCCTTAATAACTCATTTTTACTACATAGAGGGCATCCATCAGCCCTTAATAACTCTTTTTTACTATATAAAGGGCATCCATCGTCCCTTAATAACTCATTTTTACTATATAAAGGGCATCCATCATCCCTTAATAACTCATTTTTACTACATAGAGGGCATCCATCACCCCTTAATAACTCTTTTTTACTATATAAAGGGCATCCATCGTCCCTTAATAACTCTTTTTTACTATATAAAGGGCATCCATCGTCCCTTAATAACTCTTTTTTACTATATAAAGGGCATCCATCGTCCCTTAATAACTCTTTTTTACTATATAAAGGGCATCCATCATCCCTTAATAACTCTTTTTTACTATATAGAGGGCATCCATCGTCCCTTAATAACTCTTTTTTACTATATAAAGGGCATCCATCGTCCCTTAATAACTCTTTTTTACTATATAAAGGGCATCCATCGTCCCTTAATAACTCTTTTTTACTATATAAAGGGCATCCATCGTCCCTTAATAACTCTTTTTTACTATATAAAGGGCATCCATCGTCCCTTAATAACTCTTTTTTACTATATAAAGGGCATCCATCGTCCCTTAATAACTCTTTTTTACTATATAGAGGGCATCCATCATCCCTTAATAACTCTTTTTTACTATATAAAGGGCATCCATCGTCCCTTAATATCTAATTTTTACTATATAAAGGGCATCCATCATCCCTTAATAACTCATTTTTACTACATAGAGGGCATCCATCACCCCTTAATAACTCTTTTTTACTATATAAAGGGCATGCATCATCCCTTAATAACTCTTTTTTTACTATATAATGGGCATCCATCGTCCCTTAATAACCCTTTTTTACTATATAGAGGGCATCCATTGTCCCTTAATAACTCTTTTTTACTATATAAAGGGCATGCCTCGTCCCTTAATAACTCTTTTTTTACTATATAGAGGGCATCCATCGTCCCTTAATATCTCTTTTTACTATATATAGGGCATCCATCATCCCTTAATAACTCTTTTTTTACTATATAATGGGCATCCATCGTCCCTTAATAACCCTTTTTTACTATATAGAGGGCATCCATTGTCCCTTATTAACTCTTTTTTTACTATATAAAGGGCATCCATCGTCCCTTAATAACTCTTTTTTACTATATAAAGGGCATCCATCGCCCCTTAATAACTCTTTTTTACTATATAGAGGGCATCCATCATCCCTTAATAACTCTTTTTTACTATATAAAGGGCATCCATCGTCCCTTAATAACTCTTTTTTTACTATATAGAGGGCATCCGTCGTCCCTTAATAACTCTTTTTTACTATATAAATTGCATCCCTTGTCCCATAATAATGCTTTTTTACTATATAAAGGGCATCCATCATCCCTTAATAACTCTTTTTTACTATATAGAGGGCATCCATCGTCCCTTAATAACTCTTTTTTTACTATATAGAGGGCATCCATCATCCCTTAATAACTCTTTTTTACTATATAAAGGGCATCCATCATCCCTTAATAACTCTTTTTTACTATATAAAGGGCATCCATCGTCCCTTAATAACTCTTTTTTACTATATAAAGGGCATCCATCGTCCCTTAATAACTCTTTTTTACTATATAGAGGGCATCCATCGTCCCTTAATAACTCATTTTACTATATAAAGGGCATCCATCGTCCCTTAATAACTCTTTTTTACTATATAAAGGGCATCCATCGTCCCTTAATAACTCTTTTTTACTATATAAAGGGCATCCATCGTCCCTTAATAACTCTTTTTTACTATATAAAGGGCATCCATTGTCCCTTAATAACTCTTTTTTACTATATAGAGGGCATCCATCGTCCCTTAATAACTCTTTTTTACTATATAAAGGGCATCCATCGTCCCTTAATAACTCTTTTTTACTATATAAAGGGCATCCATTGTCCCTTAATAACTCTTTTTTACTATATAAAGGGCATGCATCATCCCTTAATAACTCTTTTTTACTATATAGAGGGCATCCATCGTCCCTTAATAACTCTTTTTTACTATATAAAGGGCATCCATCGTCCCTTAATAACTCTTTTTTACTATATAAAGGGCATCCATTGTCCCTTAATAACTCTTTTTTACTATATAAAGGGCATCCATTGTCCCTTAATAACTCTTTTTTACTATATAAAGGGCATCCATCGTCCCTTAATAACTCTTTTTTACTATATAAAGGGCATCCATCGTCCCTTAATAACTCTTTTTTACTATATAAAGGGCATCCATCATCCCTTAATAACTCTTTTTTACTATATAGAGGGCATCCATCGTCCCTTAATAACTCTTTTTTACTATATAAAGGGCATCCATCGTCCCTTAATAACTCTTTTTTACTATATAGAGGGCATCCATCGTCCCTTAATAACTCTTTTTTACTATATAAAGGGCATCCATCGTCCCTTAATAACTCTTTTTTACTATATAAAGGGCATCCATTGTCCCTTAATAACTCTTTTTTACTATATAAAGGGCATCCATCGTCCCTTAATAACTCTTTTTTACTATATAAAGGGCATCCATCGTCCCTTAATAACTCTTTTTTACTATATAGAGGGCATCCATCGTCCCTTAATAACTCTTTTTTACTATATAAAGGGCATCCATCGTCCCTTAATAACTCTTTTTACTATATAGAGGGCATCCATTGTCCCTTAATAACTCTTTTTTACTATATAAAGGGCATCCATCGTCCCTTAATAACTCTTTTTTACTATAAAGAGGGCGTGCATCATTCCTTAATAACTTTTTTTTACTATATAAAGGGCATGCATCATCCCTTAATAACTCTTTTTTACTATATAAAGGGCATCCATTGTCCCTTAATAACTCTTTTTTACTATATAAAGGGCATCCATCGTCCCTTAATAACTCTTTTTTACTATATAAAGGGCATCCATCGTCCCTTAATAACTCTTTTTTACTATATAAAGGGCATCCATTGTCCCTTAATAACTCTTTTTTACTATATAAAGGGCATGCATCGTCCCTTAATAACTCTTTTTTACTATATAAAGGGAATGCATCATCCTTTAATATCTCTTTTTTACTGTATATAGGGCGTGCATCGTCTGCATATAAGTAGTAGTTGGAGAAAGCAGGTTACCTGTAAGTTCCTGAGAAAAGGTTGCTTTCACAAAAATCAATATGGAGAAAAGTGCATGCAGCACATTGGCCCAAAAAGTGGTGAGTGTGTTTAAAAACACTAGGAAAGTATTATAATCCTTTGAACTACATGATCAAGCAAAAGACATGATCAATGCATCTTCTGTATCTGACAATGAACTTTACATGTGGCTCTTGGTACATAAATTGTTTGTCCCATGCAGCTACCATAAGAATAACATAAGGCAGGGGCCATGAGGGCCCCAGTGTCACAACACACATCTTCTTATAAAATTGTTTGTTAAATTTTATAAAGTTATTGGTCAATACTAATTCCATAACCACACACACTGTCTCAATCTATTCATTCACAAACCGATTATCAACACTGAGGTAACTTCTTAACAGGTTAGCCCCTTCCCCCTTTGTCACACAGAAGTGTACAAAGTTTCATCATCAATAGTGCCCAAAGAAAATGCTCTTCACATTTAAAAAGAAAGAAATAGCTGCCCCTCAAATAAGACTGAACTTGATCAACAGTGTTTTTAAATGTAAAAACAGATAGGATTTACCAAATTATTTCTCAGCCTCAGGGGTATATACAGTGGACCAGAATGAGAGTTATTATATCTTTATATATTTTGGTATGCCAGAATGAACCAGTCTTTTGACTGTCAGCATATAAAATGAAACAGAATGTAATCTAATGAGCCATTTTACAACTGTTCTAATAATGTTAAGTCAATATTTTAGTACTATTTATTTATTTATTTGCATTTGTTTACAGGGATAATCCGATTGGACACGGGTCCTTTTTCAGCGGAGGCCCAGGGAGAAAAGCCCCACAGAAAAACAAATACGACTAAATGATATTACAATTATAATTTGTTGATTCAATTAATGAGATACATTTAGTACATATTATAGTAATAATCAAACAATTGAATAGCTAAAAGTTACACAGCACCTGCAGGCTAAACAGTTAGGCTAAATAGTTAAATATAAATGAATATCCATCAGAGTGACAGCATTATATACACCCAAACTTGTAACCATTTTATTCATTAACTTGACAAAGTGATTGTCTAGGACCACAATGACTAGTCCTTTATCTGCCCTTCTAGCTATCAATAATTTACAATTTTCTCTCAAAGAGTTATAAACTCAAAATTACTGTAGTGTAAAATTATAAACGGTTTATTTCCATGGGCAAATAAAAGCTTTGTAACATCATTTCTCCAGACGTTCTGAAACATATGTAAAATAACTCAAATACTAGCTATAATTTTAATACATTTTTATAAAGATTGCACTCTGTATTATTAACATTAGGTATTTGCTTAAAAATGTAATACATATTTCACTTAAGAGCGTAAAGCTTAAAACTGGAATGCCAAATCATCTTTGTGAAATGAATGAGAGATCTTTTCTGAATGCATTCATTTGTCCTCAGTGAAAAGTATCAGAAGTGACAGTGAACATTTTCATATAAAGTTTGTTTTCAGTGAAATCAGCCACATCTTCAGTCAGTTTGGCAGGATCTCTGCCCCCACCGTCATTACTGCTCCACCTCTTGTCAGTATCCCCAGTTCTTCTCTGTGATCATATTCCTTCCTGCTAAATGAGTAATTAAAATTTATAAAATTATCTCCACAATTCAGTAAATTCAGTGTAGGCTTTGTGCAGAGCCTACATGAAATTTACATGTTTGTGCAATGGTGCATGCTGCACCAATGCATATTAATGACACATGGAGTACCTAAGTTGGGTTTTGTGGCTGTTGCCAGCCAGAAAACCATGTAAGAAGTATGGATACAATTCTGTTTAAAGCAGAGCACGTATGGTCCATGGATTTGCCAGGAATGCCACAATGACCACCAGGGTTTCACAGATAGCTGGAATCTGTTCGTGCAACATATCTCCAAAAAGGTCAACATAATGCAGGTGCATTTAACCAGGAATAGGGACATATTTCCGATAGATGTTGCATAGACATGTAGTAGCATGAAACTCAAGCATACCTGTCATCCTGTTTGAGCACAATATGTGGACAAAGACGTACATAAGTGGGGGCAGAAAGGCCAAAAATAGAGACAGATTTTTAATATCACACTTTCAAACTTGGAAAGTTGATAGAATAAATTGGTTTTACATTAGCATGAAATTTCTGAAGAACATGAAGTTTAAAACTCAAATGTCAGTCATCTTTTTCTGACATGCCAGTGATTTGCCTAAAAACAAAAATGTTATGAGGAAAAGATCACAAATATGTGATAACTGCAAATTCTGCCTAAATCAGGACTGTGGAAAGGTAAGGACGCAAATGTTTTTATTTACTTATTTATTGATATTTGTTGACCGGGAAAGTTCACTGGGTCAGAAACCCATTTTCATTGGAGGCCCGGGGAAAAAAGCTCCAAATACAGATCCAAAACATTTATACAAAAGTAATATTCAAATAGTGTAGACAACGTTCAGATGTTTAGTGCAAATTAAAGTAGGAATTAGAAGTAATAATATCCAATAAGACTTACATAAAATCATTCTGTCGGCAAGTTACATAAGGGAAACATTTCTATAAGCTAAGCTTTGCACTTAAATGGCTACAAACAGGAGTAGTTGCTGTGATAAAGTAAAGTTAGAGATTGTAAAGTGATATAGAGGGAAGATCTTAAAGGTCTCATGAGATGTTAGCAAAGATATAAGGAAGGAAGGAAAGAGAGGCCTGACTAACTTTTTTATGGGGACTTAGGCATATGGTCACAGGAACAGATATGGTCAATGAGGTAGTGCCACTTTACTGCAGATTTGAATGTCTTTTTAGAGTCCAGCTGAGTAATAGAGGAAGGCAGAGCATTTCGTAGAATAAAGGCTTTGTCCTATGTATGTAATAGTGAGTCACATTAGTCCAGAGATCATCCCAGTGATATGCCAAAAAGCCATAAATTTGATAAGGAAAACATCTGTTGGTCAGATCTGACCATAAGCTAATCACCGTAGATATCCACATCCTGCCCCCACCCCCCATTAAGGAAATCACAGTAAAAAAATTCTCCAAAGCCAACTTCATGCTTCTTAAGACAGAAGTGGTGAACTTCATGACACCCGTGGAGATGGACAATACAGTTACAACTGCTGAATCATACACAAATGCACTCTATAAGCACTTACACATGTATTGTGATATCCCAAACAGAACCAAGATGCTATCCTCCAAAAAAAGGAAGCCAATCTGGTGGTCCCCTGCCATAAACAAACTCTACAACAGTAGAAAGAAACTGTTGAAAAAGAGAGTAAAATTCCATGAGTGCAGGGGTTCCCTGGTTAGCCTCAGTAAGAAGTTGAGATCCCTTATAAGATCCTCCAAAGCTAGCTATGAAAACAAAATTGCCACTGATTCTAGGGACAACCATAAACAATTCTATAGCTATGTCAAGAATCTCAATGGCAACACCCTGATCTGCTCTGAGTTACAGGACAACAGCATGAAAATTACAAAACCAACTGATATTGCCAACATCCTGGCAGATCGGTTCAGTGCTAACTTTAACCTCCTCTCACCCCCTAAAGGGTCCATATCTATACAGGAAGAATACAGAGTTCCTGTAATCACAACTATGCAGGTAAAAGCTGCACTCTCTAAAGCCAAAAACACAGCATCCATGGGACTGGACAACATTCCAGGCTGCGTTTTACATGAACTTCAGAACAAACTGGTTCCCCACCTAAGCACCATGTCCAATCATAGTCTCACATCAGGCTTTGTGCCCACTGAATGGCGCACAGCAACAGTTATCCCACTCCACAAAGGGGGAGCCACCACTGATCCCAGTAACTATTGCCCTATTAGCCTGATGAGCCTGGTCTGTAAGGCCATGGAACGTATCATCATGGAACTCATAAAAAAAGACATTGGTAACCTCCAAACTCTGGACCCCACCCAGTTTGGGTTTGTGAAAGGCAGATCATGCCTCCTGAACCAGATTGACTTCTTTGAGATAGTCACCAAAGCTGTAGATGATTGTAAGGTGGATCACACAGCCTATCTTGACCTTGCCAAGGCTTTCAACACCATCGCCCATTCTGGAATTATAGCTAAACTCACTAAACTGGGTATAAATCCCAATGTCACAAGATGGGTTGCCAATTGGCTCACTGACAGAACCCACACTGTAAATGTTGCAGACTCCAAACCTGACATCAAACCAGTGACAAGTGGAGTACCACAGGGTTCAGTTCTGGGACCTCTCCTGTTTGGTATCTACTTCTCTGAAGTACAGGCTAACACAAAGGGCCTTTGGCTAATGAAGTTTGCAGATGACTGCAAATGAAGAGCCATAGTTGAGTCCCCAAATGATGTGGAAATCCTACAGAAGGACCGCACTGAGACAGATGTCTGGCGTCAGAGCCATGGCCTCAAGCTCAATGCTAAAAAGTGCATTGTCATCCCCTTTGGTAAAAACTCTGTACCCATGAACTACCACATATGCGGCAGTCTACTTAATGCTGAATGTGTGATAAGAGGCCTAGGGACCCAGGTGGACAATAGTCTCTCCTTTGATAATCACATCACCACAGTAGTCAGGAAATCTTTCTATGTGGCACACCTCATCAAAAAAGGGTTCTCATCAAGAAAAAAGAGGTCATTGTTCCCCTCTACTCGACACTCATCAGACCCATTATAGTGTACAACACCCCTTTTGGAATATACCTCACAAGACATCTGCAGCAGCTGGAAAGGCCACAGAAGTACCTCACAAAGAGGATTACTAGCCTGAAACAGATGCTTTACTCTGACCGTGTCAAAAAACTCCAGCTTTACTCCGTAGCATATCGCCTACTCTGAGGTGATCTCTGCCTAACATATAAAGCTATGTCAAACCCAGAGCTGTTGGACATGCTACACCTAAAGAAATCCCAATCCCTCTGAGCTACACACTCTAGGGGCCTAAACCTTGTCACCACAATAAACAGGACATGCTGAAGGGATAGATTCCTGTCCCAGAAACTTCCCATACTCTGGAACAGGCTACCCATCTATGTCAAGCAAAGTTCCTCATTAGCGCTCTTCAAGAAAAATCTTGATAAGTGGATGGGAAATAGAAAATACACCTCAGGGATCACTTCAGTGGCTCTGCTTGACAGGGGCACAGGAAAATAACTTTCTTGGGTGGCGTAAGCCAGGGAACCTTGTTGGTTAGACTTACTTAGGCCCTTGGGCCGATAGCCTAGTACCTAACTATGAACCTATGGACATCCTGGGAACATCTAGAGAGTTGAGAGGTATGAATGTGAAGTGTATGGTCCAAACACAGTATAGGACAGTATACCTAAAGTGCAGAGTATTGTGATATCCCATTCTTGGCATACTGTACTGAAGCTGTGTTAATGATCTGTAACAGTACATGGGCTGACATTTAAAATGATCTCTCAGAGAAGTGTGTGTCTTGAATAGGGACACACAGATGAATTGTAGGAATGAATACAAGGAAAGAGGACAGGTGAAATGCCCTCATGTACAGCAGAGGGGGTGCATGTCAATGGAAGATGGTTGTAGCAGCAAAACCAAAGACATATTAATAATATACAGTATGGATTGTACAGTGCAAATATGTTGTCTGTGACTGACACAGAAGGTGACATCACACTGGGGAGGATGTCTGTGTGAGATCAGCATCCTTGCATGAAGAATGCAGAGGATATCTATCAGGGGTCTGACATACAATTGGGGTAGGGTCCATATTGTGAAGCAGTGCAAACTGATATGCCTGAATATATATGTAGCCTCAGCAGAGGTCTCCAGCAAGGTGGGCACAGGTAAAGGATCATGGAAAACATTACAAGACCCAACCACAATCATGGCCAATATCAGAATAACACCACCACTAATGCCATACCTCTGACATAACACGTGACACGTGATGTGGCGTGATAAGAGATGAGCCTGCACACTATTATACATGTGCACTCTGAGGGTAACCGCGCACACTGTCCTGGTACTGTAATATCTGCTGGAGGTGTTAGGAGGGACACTGCTATACCTGTATGCAGTAGTATTGGCAATACAGGCTAGCTGTCTTGTGTGCATGGCATGTGTGTGTGTGTGTGTGTATATATATATATATATATATATATATATATATATATATATATATATCTGTATATGGTTTCCCTACGGTAGACTGACAGCTCGAAAGATCAACAATCACATCACCGGTGCCAGAAGACTGATGGAGCAGATAACCGACAACTTGTAATCCCGACATCGAAAACACCAACATGGGAAACGTGTGAGTGCGACTCGGTAAGTGTGCGATAGTGAGGGATTTAGGGTTAGGGTGCGGATAAGGTGAGTGTGTGATAGTGAGGGATTTAGGGTTAGGGTGCGTGTAAGGTAAGTGTGCGATAGTGAGGGATTTAGGGTTAGGGTGCGGGTAAGGTGTGTGTGCGATAGTGAGGGATTTAGGGTTAAGGTGCGTGTAAGGTAAGTGTGCGATAGTGAGGGACTTAGGGTTAGGGTGCGGGTAAGGTAAGTTTCCGATAGTGAGGCGTTTGAGGGTTAGGGGCGGATTAAGTGAGTTAGGGTGCAGGTAAGATAAGTGTGTGATAGTGACAGACCTTAGGGTTAGGGTGTGGGTTAAGGTTAGTGCATAGATAGTTGTGTGCAAGGTGTAGTGTAGGTTTTTAGGTTGTTGGTGTGCTTGTGTTGTGTGGAACAGCAAACTTTTTGTTTTGTTAACTGTCAGGATTGTGGTTTGTCGGGCATGTCAACTTTCGTGATTTTGCGGTTTCATTCTTGTGGTGTCGGTGTTGTGTCATGTCGGTTTAGTGTCGTAGACCCATATATACACATATATATATATATATATATATATATATATATATATATATATATATATATATATATATATATATATATATATATATATATATATATATATATATATATATATATATAGCACAGTACACAGTGTCACAAATTATATATATGCCATTAATGTTGTCAAGCACTTATGCATGTAGTGTGTGCATAAGGATTCATATCACTTCACCTAAAGAAAATTTCAGTGAAACTCATTTCACTGAGACCAAATCACCTAAAGTTAATTTCACCTAAAACTTATTTCACCTAAAACTCATTTCACTGACAAGTAGTACTCTCAGGCAAGTCAAAGGTATATGTCTTTTTCCCCTCTGTAGTGCGATCCTGATGTTAGTATATATAGTTAGGTGGGTTTGGGAGGCATAGCTGCCCACCTAGTTGGCTTTTACCAAATAATGTAAAACAAAACCAGGCAACATAAAACCAAAATAATTGGGGGGCTGCACCAATGAGTTTTAGGTGAAATGAACTTTCAGTGAAATGAACTTTAGGTGATCTGGTTTCAGTGAAATGGTCTTTAGGTGAAGTGATATGAATTTGTGCATAAGCAGAACAGGTAGCACACATGCATCTGGTGTGACAACTTGCTGTTCTGCACCATCAGACAGTCATGTATATTCCGCAAAAAGAAGACCTAGGTATGACAAGTAAGCTGTGTGACAGCACACTGTGACAAAGGTGGTACTCCTCATTTCCACATCACTCGAACATGTATAAGGAGGTACATGAATAAGAGTGCATTGTACACAGTTATTGGTGTGATGAAGGTTGGGAACCATGAAGGTATTTAGGCCTCTGATGTGCATGTCCTTCACATACCTAGAACCTGTGTTACATTCAAGGGAGCAGTCAGCATTTTGCCCACACGCTGGTGGATGTACCACTTACCATCTACCCGCGAACATGGCTCACACACCTACTGGTCTGATTACATGGTGTGATGTTCACATTATACTTGGATGATGTGTTTGTTTCCTGATTCGACAACTTGATCCATGTTTCTTGTCAATGCAGGTGTTGTCATGGCTGTGGCAGCATTTTTTGGTATGTGTTGTTACTGTCTGTATTATACTAATATGACAGTTGGAGTCAATGTCTGGCCACAATCTGTAGCCCTCCAGGCAGTTGTTTGGACACAGCATGTGTATGCCATCAGTGATGTCCATCACTTAACTAATGGGCAGGAAAGGGCCTAGCAGACACCCCTGCTGTACTGACCTGATCACTGGACCTGAGATGTATGTCACATCACATATTTCAACATAGTGAGATGCTACGTATGATTTGGTGATGTAGCTATTCATGGTCACATGACAGTGATGACTGAATACCACGTATGTCACACACTGCTCTACCCATTTGGGGATATAGCTATCCATGGTCACATGACAGTGATGATTGAATACCACGCATGTCACACACTGCTCTACCCATTTGGTGATGCAGCTATTCATGGTCACATGACAGTGTTGACTGAATACCTCAGTGTGAATTTGTGTCAAATGCCTTGACCTGGTCAAGTTCCACAAGATGATACTGTTGTCATTATGCATGCCCTCGATGACCACTTTGAGGACATCTATCAGATGTATTGGACTTGATGTAGCATTAAAAACTCACACAGGTCTGTTGCACACACCTGAAATATTACTAGTGTACATGTAGATGAGGTCCATGATGGCATGTTGGTCTACCTCACAGTCAACGGGAATCAGGATTTTGCTATACATGAGTTCATGCTTCAGGTGTTATCTCCCCAATTTAGATGGATGCATGTTAATGTATACCCTTGTATGGGAACATAGGCCATGCGGAGGGTGTTTTGAACTTGCATTCAACCATATCAGGAAGGTGTATGTGCTGATTCATGCCATAGGTGATCTGTGATGTTGTCATAGCACACTGATTCTATGTGATAGGCCTGGATAACGTAAGACAGTGCATACTGCCTGTCATGATCTAGCCTGGATTTTAACACAATCACTTATGCAGGTATCATTGAGAAAACCTCCAAGCTGGGGATTAACCCCAATGTCAGTTGATGGGTATCTAATTGGCACATGGGCAGAACAAATCATGTGAAAGTTGCTGAATCAACCTGTAACAGTAGAGCTGTCACCACTGGCAAACCACAGGAATCTGTGCTTGGTCCTTCACTGTTTGAACTCTATTTCTCTACAGTTCTGATTAAAGTATATGGCCTTTGGCTTACCATGTTTGCTGATTCTTGTGTACTGTGTGTGATCATTGAGTCCACCAATGGTGATAACAGAGTACAAGAGGAGCTAACACACAACTATATAGTGACAAATGCACACAATAAACAAATAAATGCAGAAGTGTGTGCTTGTAATGTTGTCCTTCTGAAAATTGGAATTCCATGTTAATCACAGCATTGACAGAAGTCCTGCTATGCAGAAACCCAGTGATGTAAGCACAGGGAGCACATGCAGATAGCAATCTGAACTTTAATCACCCACCAAGTGTCTACTCTGGCATTGAAAGCCTATGTTGTGCACATTATATATCATGCCATCAAATTGACATTTTAGGATTGTATGACAGCACTGTAGTCAAACCTCATCACAACATTAATAGAGTATAATGTTCTTTTTTTCATGTACCTCACCAGACACATGTAACAGCTAGAGAGACCACAGGGCTTTCTCAGCAAGATAACAAAGGGCCTAAAAACCATGTCATGATGTATGTATATTGATTAAAAGTTGTGTCACTGTAATATTTACTGTATAGGATGAGGTGACTTCTGCCTGGCCTCCAGGCCTATCTCTGACCCTGTTCTGGTGGGAGTACTGCATATCCAAAAATCTGATATAGCTGATGACATTAATAGTGTCTGTTGAGGAGACTATAACAGTGTCCCACATGCTAGTGTAAAATGCTTTTTGTAATGTCAAACAGCAGCTTAGACAGACACACACACACACACACACACACACACACACACACACACACACACACACACACACACACACACACACACACACACACACAGTTGACTGCAGTGAGAATAGAACCCCTACCTATCTAAGTACACAAACAACAGAACCCTGTACTTTACACAAGCACCATAGCGCAAGTTCATCTTGGAGTCTCTTAAACAACACATTATAGCTGATGACATCAGTAGTGTCTGTAGGGGAGAATATAATAGTGTCACAGTGCTCTCTGTAATGTCAAATAACAGATCACACACACAGTTGACTGCAGTGAGAATAAAACTCCTATCTACCTAATTACACAGACTATAGAGCACAGTACTTTATGCAACCACCAAGGCACAAGTCTGACATTTTCAAGATATTAGGTGGGGTTTGTGAAATGGATTTGTGGCATTTGCAAGTATCAAAATGATGTCAATCCATGCCATTGGAGCAGTAACTGTGGGATACACCTTTCTGCTCTTCTGTTTCGACACACACACATGCCCAGTTGACTGCAGTGAGAACAGAACCCCTATCTATACAAACACAGTACACAGTACATTATGCAAGAGCCACAGCACAAGTCTGACTATTACAATATTGCAGGTGAACGTATAGTAGATGACATCAGCAGGGCATGTGGGAGACAAAATGCTGGGAGACCTGCGTACGCTGATAGCTTCATTTATTCATAGGAGGCTACTAGCCTAATGGCCCCATGGTGTTTAGAAGCCCATCTATGTTAAAACACAAGTACCCTTATTGAGCAGAGTTGGATGGTCATTGCTAGCAGTGTGATTTTGTGAGCAGCATCAACTCGCCATGTCCATGAGGGACATAGGTGTAACCTTCGAGCTGACTTTACAATCACCCAACCAGTAGTTGTGCTTGAACAATGTCATTGAGGAGCACTGATTCACATGTACTGAGAGCCTATTATAGAGGACTGTGCATTTTTGGGGAACATATCTGTCTCCCAGCATGTTCTGTTTATGTCATAGGCTAGGTTAAGAACTCTGAACCAAGTTATTCTTGTCACATTTGATTTGCAGATGTCCAGCATTTCCAGTAAGGCAGGGTCTGAGATTGCTCTGTAGGGCAGGCATAGGTTATCTCTCAGCAGCCTGCATGATACTGAGTACACTGACAGGTCTTTCAGTCATTCCATGTATGTCATTCTTGGAGGCCGTGGAGTCTTCCAGGCACAGCTCTGTGTTTTGCTGCAGGTGTCTGGTGAGGTATAGACAGATGGGAGCATTGTACTTAATTAGTGGTCTGATAAGGGTAGAGTACAGCAGAGTTATGACCACCCTGGTCTTGCATGTGATATCTATTTGTATGATGTGTGCAATATAGAATGTGTGTGTCACCATTATGGACACTTAGTGATGAAAGTGTAGATTGCTATCAACATTTGTTCCCAGTCTCACAACACTGTGTTTGAGGTTAGAGGGGTGCTGATTGCAGTACTTCATTGCCAAAGGGGACAATGAGCCATTATATGCTTTAAGGTTCAGTCCGTCAGTTTGTCACCAATCATTTGTGTGTGGCAACCCCTTCTGTAATATGTTACCATCATTGGGGGACTCTATATTAGTGGGTCCAATTACCAGTCATCTACAAACATGGTAAACCACAGGTCCCCTACTATTGCGTACACTTCAGGGAAGTAATTTTCAAACAGTTGAGGGCCCAGGAAAAATCCTTGTGGTATTCTAATGGTAATTGGCTACTGGTGGAGGTCAGTCCCCAAGTTTGAGAGTATATGTTATGTTAGTGAACCAGTTGCCTATCCCTGTACTACTGTATGGTTTATTTCCCACATGTGAGATCTTCACTATGACACATGATTGGGGGATAGTGTCAAAGGCCTTGGATAAGTCAACATATGAGGTATGTCCTCTTATCTTCATCCAGGTCTGTGGGGTCAGTATCTATTCACAAGGTTCAGTAAGCAATATCTGCCCATGACAAAAACAAAATGGGTAGGGACAAGTGTGTTGAAAGTCACCCATGTCCCTGGGGATATGGTCCATGGTGATTCTTTCCCTAGTCTTGAAGATAAGTCTTTAGAGACATATGGGGCAATAGTTGCAGTTATGCATGTTATCAGATTGATGTGCATTGCATAGCACACCTCATTTGATATTACATTTTGTATTGTGGTTGATATATTTCTGGAAAAGGTACTGAGACACTAGGGTTGCAGTGCTTGTGAGGTGGCAACAGATTGATGTATTGTAAATATATGACATATTGTTAAATAGGGCCCTCAGTCTGTAATGTTTACACATGTAATGTCATGCCATACAGAGGGAATGGACATTAAATAGCAGTAATACAACATAATATGTACATTTCCATAGAGTGGTGAGCAGTGGGTTTGCACAATGGTTAGCAAGGTACATGCACATGGGAAATACACATTTGCACATGGCTAAGTGGTGGACAAATGTGAGCCACTTTGCTAAAGTCTGACGGTTAGTATTGAGTCTATAAAATACACCTGATGCTTAACTGACTCTGAGACAGTACATGTTAATACATTGATACATTCCTTTTTGGGGCCAGATAGTACTGGGTTTGAGTACAGGAGTTTGTAATATTTTAAATACATTTCTACAATATGTAATACTTTTAAATGCATGTAAATACATTGATACATTCCTTGTTGGGGCCAGATAATACTGGGTTTGAGTACAGGTGTTTCTAATACTTTTAAATATATTTCCAGAGTATGTAATACTTTTAAATGCATTTGAATACATTGACACATTCCTTGTTGGGTTTGAGTACAGGTGTTTCTAATACTTTTAAATATATTTCCACAGTATGTAATACTTTTAAATGCATGTTAATACATTCCTTGTTGGGTTTGAGTACAGGTGTTTCTAGTACTTTTAAATATATTTCCACAGTATGTAATACTTTTAAATGCATGTTAATACATTCCTTGTTGGGTTTGAGTACAGGTGTTTCTAGTACTTTTAGATATATTTCCACAATATGTAATACTTTTAAATGCATGTGAATACATTGACACATTCCTTGTTGGGTTTGAGTACAGGTGTTTCTAGTACTTTTAAATATATTTCCACAGTATGTAATACTTTTAAATGCATGTTAATACACTGACACATTCCTTGTTGACTTTGAGTACAGGTGTTTCTAGTACTTTCTGACATTGCTGCTGCTGCCTGTTGGCACATGATGCATATCTTCATGCAAAAATGGCTTAAAGAGCTGAAATGGAGACCAAGCAGGGGGAAGAGCAAAGGGAAAGCAGGACAGAAATGTGCAGGAGGGAGATAGGAAAGAACCATAGCTATCCATTTCTTTAACAGTGTAAACTGAGCATATGTGGAAAATATTAACTGAATTTGGACTGTCACCTACAGAGAGAGGGGAAACCACAATACAATCATGTTGTATAGCCATTTGGACCAAATCAAGTGTGTCAAGAAGACACATGTGAAATGAAGAGCTATGTGTGTGCGTGTGGGTGTGTGTGTGTGTGTGTGTGTGTGTGTGTGTGTGTGTGTGTGTGTGTGTATATATATATATATATATATATATATATATATATATGGATTCCTATTACAAGAACGAAAATTCACTACTTCGAACTTGTAATAGGAAGCCTCACTTCTGCGAAAGTTCACTTTAACGAAAGTGAACTTTTGCGTAAGTGCACTTCACCGAAAACACGGCAGCACAGTGGAGGACATAAAAAACAAGCTATGTTCTGCACTATGGTGTGATAGTCACAGACCTTAGGGTTAGGGCACTGGTTAGGGTAAGGGGATAGTTAGTAAAGCTATCTCCTTACCCTAACCCATGCCCTAACCCTAAGGTTCGTGACTATCGCACAATAGTGGAGGACATTGTGATGTCCTTCACTGCGCTGCAGTTGTCACGGAACTTAGGGTTAGGGTACGGGTCATGGTAAGGGGATAGCCCTACAGGCTATCCCCTTACTATGACCCGTGCCCTAACCTTAAGGTCCGTGAGTACTGCATGGAAGTTCAGTACAACACCTGTTCGTTATACAAAACTTCGCATATGTGCACTTTCGATTAAGTGCAAATTTGCTGCAGTGAGCATTCCATGCACTATTTCAAATCAGTGAAAATTCAGTCTAGTGTATGGAACCTGTATATATATATATATATATATATATATATATATATATATATATATATATATATATATATATATATATATATTTTTTTTTTTTGTGAGACAGGTGCCCATTTTTTTTGTTTTTGGAGAGAGAGTGAGAGGAGTCTTGGTGAAAGGATGTAGGAATGTCTGGGTCATGTAAGTTAGGTGGTGAGGATGCAACTGCAGACAGACAAGACAAACAAGACAAGCAACAGGGACAGTGATGGATGCAAAAGTGTGGGGGACACCATGAGTGGGGTGAAGGAGGGAACGACCTGAATCCAGGTCATCAAGCTGGGTGACAGTGAAAATCAAGTCCTCACCCACTGGACTGTTATCACTGTCCTCTCAGTCCACTGGTGGCTGGAGTGCTTGATGTCTCCTTCTCCTCCTACTCCTGGTACAACATAAAATGAGGCAAAGCAGCCTCTGCAGCTGGTGTAGGCATGTGCCAGCAGTGCGGTGCACAACCCTAAGCACCATTCCTGGCAGCTCAGTATGACTGATAAAATCACTCCCTTTGCCACCGCTCGCGAAGGGAACCACTGAACCAGCTTCTGAAGCATAACTACCTGAGGGGGGTAGCAGAGATAGCTCCCAGACATGCTGGTCAATGGTGCTGGAGCTGGTAGAGGGGGCAGACAGATTCTGTGGGCAGGCCTACCCTGCTGTGCTGTGGAACATTTAGTGATGTGGTATATATGGATGACATGGACTCATTTTGATGACACATAATAAAATTAAAAAATAAAATAAAACACAAATAAAATAAAAAAGAGAGGTAAGGTTTGGGGAGACAGAAACAAAGAAATAAGATTAGCAGCTTCATAAGTGACATACAATGCATTAATACAATTATTTGAATCTATTGTCTTAACTTTTACTTTTAAGACTGCCAGCTCCTAACAGATGAACACTATACTAGCTTGCAGCAAGTACACCTCCACGTGTGCATATATTGCACATATGCATGTTCCACTTATACAGATTGCAGTTTACAGCAGGGAATTTGTGTTACTGGTACAGAGGTTTCAAATTAATTTAAATATAATTGAAGAATTAACAGTATTGTATAGTTGGGAAGTGTGGTATTTGAACCCACAACCTCTGACTAAATGTTAATATTGTACTATTGGTTACAGTTCAGATTTGCATGCTCAGTTGATACAACTGTACAAAATACTAAAAAAGCTGTCTTTAATTTTTAATGCTATACCAACACTACTCTTCTGCTGCATACATACCACATGCTTCCCTCATCCTCACCAATTTAGCTCCATGGGTTTGTATATTGACATCCTGGTCCCTGGCAGCTGTAGAAAAACAGAACAGACCACAATACCTTTATGAATACCAGTCTTGCCTATATTCAGCTTTTAAGTCTGACAAGAACTATCTCTAGTTTATACTTAGACAGGTGTGGGATGTACACAGTCCTAAATTCCTTGATCCAAGCATCAAGAGTATCCCTGTTCCTCTGTTGTAGGTCATTGAAATGACGTCTACATTGGTCACCAGTGTGCAGGATACTGGTAGCACCACCTGAAGGGCAGGGCAGGTGGTGCAGGGGCAACAGAGGTGATGCCAGGTTGGCTCCAAGATGTGCTGTGCAACAGTGCTAGAGCTGGTACATGGGGCAGATGAATCCTGTGGGGCAGATCTATGCCTCTGTGCTGTGGAGCATTTAGTGATATAGTACATATGAATGACATGGACACATTTTGATGGCACATTATAAAATTAAAAAATATAAATAAATAAAATAATATAAAATACAAATAAAATAAAAAAGAGAGATAGGGGTCACTTGTGATGCCCAACACTATTAATTGAATGCATCCGTTTTTTTTATTTTTGGCTGTCTGGGTCCTGTCTTCTTCCTGGGTGGGCCAGTTGTCCAGTTTGTGTACTGTCATGCTTTGTTCAAACCAGATAAGCACATGCACCCTGACATTCATTTTTTCACCATCTCCCATGTTTGAGCTAAGCAGCACATCATGCAAACACTGGCCAAAAAAACATTTTTGAAGAAAGAAAAGGGAGAGGTAGTTGAAATGAGGAAAAGCAATCTATGACATACAAACTAAAAATGTTAGCACGCATGAGATATTTTTACATACGTCTGGATTTGAACTCTCAGTCCATTGCACAGGTTGGGTGCCTTATCCCTTTCTACCACACAAACAGCTTTGCAGAAAAGAACTTAACTCAATATGCACACAACCAACTACAACAGCATATACACTGATATCAAACCATGCAAGTGTTATTTGAACATGTATTAGTTTTGGATGCAGTGCACCTAGTGATCACACAACCTGTCATGGTTATTGCTTGCAAATATACAGCTCTGTCTTGCATTTCTGTGTTTGTTGGCCATTCTTCATTTATCTGATCAGTAATTGAGACATGCACTGTGTAAGCCATTCTATATCATTGGCTTTAAAATGTGTGAGGATATTACGTGGAATAATACCGTATGCAGTTGCCAACAAATGAAGGGCAGGTTGGATGTTAAGGAATATATATGGCTTGTGTGCTGCTTACTTACATTCCCAGCCTTACATCTAACACTTTGTAGAGCTAACCTGATATACCCACTAGATGTAAGGCAGCCTGCAGTGCTGTTATGTTTTCCTTCCCCTACCCACTAATCCTTCACAGTTGTAATCCATTAAAACCAAACACTCATCTCCTACATGGATCCATTTTTGGGGATTCAGCATAATGAGTTCACACCTCATTTGTCTCCTCACTGTGCTGACAGCCCTGAATCTACACCATATAAAAAGGCAACCATGTCACTAGGCCAACTGTTGGTGGGAGCACTTCTTTCTTTATTTATTTATATTTGTTGACCGGGAGTGTCCGATTGGACGCAGGTCCATTTTCAGCAGAGGCCTGGGGAGAAAAGTTCCACAGTTAAAACAAACAGACAGTAGTTACATTGGATTACATAGTGATTAACAATTTACATAGCAATTACTTACAATATATTTACAGATGAAGAACATAGTACATCAGTAGACAACTAGAATCTATCTGTGAAGTACATAACAGACATTAACAAATGTTACAATAAGAAGTTCCTGCTGTATAATAAGTACTAGGCTTATGAGCATCTGAGCTTGCTATAATCAAGGTAGTTAGTGGAGTGGAAAGAAAGGTAGTGGTTGGATGGGGTGGGTGATATTAGAGTGGGAGTTGGAAGGGCATAGCCAGCATGTTTTTAGGTGTGCTTTTAGTAAAGTTTTGAAGTGGGTGCATGATGGTATGGAGGTAATTGTGGGTGGGAGGGAGTTCCATAATTTGGCTATGGTGCAAGAGAATAGTGCTTCACCAGCAGAGTTATTGGCTTTAGTGATCTGCAAGTGATTTTTGTTGCTGGATCTTAGTGGTTTGGTGGTATGATAGAGTTGGAGAAGATTCTGGAGGGATGGGACATTTAGTGGATGGTTTACTAGTTTGTGGGCGAGTGAGAGTTGATACCATTGAAGGAGGTGAGGGAGTTCAAGCCAGCCCAGTTCAGCAAGTGAGAGACAGTGGTGACTATGGTAGGATGCCCCTGTGGAGAATTTGGCAATTTTGTTGTAGCAGGTCTCTAGCTTGTTTAGATTGCATTGCCTTAAGTTGGTATATATTGGAGAGACATAAAGTAGGGTGGAGATAAGGTGGGAATTTGCTATTGAAATCTTTGCTGCTTTGGTGAGAAGTTGCTTATTTCTGTATAATGCTCCTAGTTTTTTGTGGACTTTTTTATGGTCATGGATATGTGAATGTCAAATTTTAGTTTATTGTCTATTTCCACTCCTAGCAATTTGGTGTGTTCAGTTGGGTATATAGTGGTGTTGTCTTTTGCTGTGATGTTAAAGTGAGAGTTGTTTTGAGTATGTTTGGTGGGTTGAAAGATGAGTAGTTTAGTTTTGTTTGGGTTGAGTATTAATTGGGCATCGATAACCAAGTTTCAACAGAGGAAAAGGCTTCCTGTGTGACTTTTTGCAGTTTGGGTAGTGACTGGGCTGAGCAGATGATGGTTGAGTCATTTGCATATTGTATGAGTGTGCCATGTTTGGTGGCAGAGGCTAGATTATTGGTGAAAACAGAGAAGAGTAGGGGTCCAAGGATGGATCCTTGGGGAACCCCTATGGAGACAGGTAGTTGGGGAGATATGTCATTCTGCCATACAATGGATTGTTGGCGGTCAGACAGGTAACTCTGAAACCAGTTGGTGACTGATTGTGAGAAAGATAGGTTATTGAGGACAGAGATAAGTTGTTTGTGTGGGACCATGTCAAGTGCTTTAGATAGGTCTAGGAAAGTAGCAGAGGAGAGATAGCCATTGTTTTTATGCTGAAGGATAGTGATACACTGATTCCACTTCCTTGGTTCTGTGAAATGTTACTCCTTCAGAGTGCACATATTCATTTCACCTGCATATCTGAACCTTCACATGACTTTCCATAACCAATAAAACCACACTGTTTAAAAATGAAAACACTGTGCTCAGAAAGTTAAAAATTCTCGTAAACAAACATCGATTATATTTTCTTTTTTAAAAAAAGCTGCATAGCTATTAAAAATAAAAGGCCAGATTCATTAATGCCTACACTGTGTACACCACTCTGAATGATTAGAGAACACAAGCATAACTTTCACCTTCTTCCTCCTAATTTTAGTTTTCCTGCTGATTTTCTTACAGCCTTAAATATTGACAGAGATTCATAAAGGTTATCAGAATGGGTAGACTACATGTACACTTAGTGTAATCTTTCTGATTGAATAGACACAAAAAATGAAGAGATGTCCATGAATACAGATTATGTACACTTAGAGTTGGCCCAAAGTTTCAATTATAAGTCCATAGAACACAAATGTAATACAAACCTCATCATTCACAGGTGGGGGTTGCCAACAACCAGTTGAAGCTGCACATTATTTTTTGTTCTCCAGCTTGTTCCCCCAATTATCTCCACTCTCACTCACATCCACTTTTTCTAAGACATTAAAAAGAAATCTCTTAAAATAAACACACTTTTCCATGCTCATTCAGTGAAGTTTAGGGTCATTTTTCCGGGTGCATTAATCATGTTTATATATTCTGGAGTGCAATTCAAGCTCTGTCTTCTCAAACCACAATGCGGGACAGGATTTGTAGGTGGCCAGGTATACCATTCCTCAGTTTACCAATTATAGCTTCCTGTCTTGATACATTTCTTCACCAAATTAAATGTTGCACCAATAAAACCTGGACTCTATGTTAGAATATTTTGAGAAAAAAAAAACAATAAAATATAGATTGTTGCAGTTGGCTAATGCTTATATGACAGAATGTCTTGAATATCAGATATTTCCTAAAGATCTTCAATTCTGGATATATCCAAATGGGAAGGTATTGGTTCTCTTTTTCTATCAAGAACTTTTGGAACATTTTGATAAGCAGGACTATGAATGTATGGACTTGGTCATTAAACATAATCTGAGAACCCACAGTGTCAGGTGGGGTGTTTGACTGGGGCGGTACACCTGTCAAAGAGTAATGCAGGTGTCCTAAGACAAGCTCAGGGAGGACAGAAACCATCCATGGAGCAGAAGAGCAAAAGCTCACTTGATCTTGATTTCCAGTATGAATACAAACAGTGAAAGCGAGGCCTCATGATCTTTTTGACTTTTTGGGTTTTAAGCAGGAGATATCAGAAAAGTTACCACAGGGATAACTGGCTTGTCACAGCCAAGCATTCGTAGTAATGTCGCTTTTTGATCCCTTGATGTCGACTCTTCCTATTATTGTGAAGCAGAATTTACCAAGCATTGGATTGTTCACCCACTAGTAGGGAATATGAGCTGGGCTTAGACCATCATGAAACAGGTTAGTTTTACCCTACTAATGATGTGTTGTTGCAATAGTAATCCTGTTCAGTACAAGACAAAGTGCAGGTTACGACATCTTGGCTGAGAACCCTCTAAGTCAGTATCCAGCCTAAATGTAATTATACTGGAGTGCCTCGGATCTCCAGTTGCCCAGGGATAACTGGATGCAAGGTCAGAGAGGAGCACTGCTCATCCCTGGGTCAGAGCGTGGATGGGAGGGGACCACTTCTCTCCAGCAGTGCACTTCATGCTCATGGGGAACCAGGTGCTACATCATTCGTAGATGACCTGGGTAAATTATTTGATGATATTAATAATCTCAATTTGGCTATCAGTGAGGACTTGTCATAAAACACATGCATTAAATACCAGGAATTATTTTGTAGAGTCAAAAACAAATAACCATGATTAACAGGAGGAAGGCTAAGAAATTAAAAATGAGACAAGATGGCATATGCTAATCAAACAGCATACCTGACTCCTTCTAAGACTGGGAGATGTCAGATGTCCTCCTGTTGACATCATCAAAGGGGCCCCTAGAGTTTGATTTGTCTGTTTTTCTTTTTTCTTCTTTTTTTTTCAGAGCCAACAGGAATTTCCACCACTTCATTGATCATATTGGTCTGTAAACAGGACAGGACATCTGAATTCAAACAATAAGGGAAAGCATCAGTTATGATAGAAGAGGGGGGGGCATCGAGGGTTATCCATTGAAGAGGGGTCAACAGAGATGACAAGGAGAGGACAGAGTTGAACCCCCTTCTACAACTTACTACTCTTGAACCTTCCTATGGTGGTACAGAAATATTAAGCTCATTGATTTAGACAATTGTAAAGTATGCAGTTATAGCCAAGTCCGTGTTTCAGTTGTACATCATAGCTTATTTATGAGACAATTATTTTGGCTCCAGCAAGAGGGATGAAAATGGAAAACATTTAACTGATTTGAAATTTTACACAAGAGAAATTAATTTTAGCATTTTGCTTAAACAGAATTCAATGAGGTATAGCACCAAAATAGAATTGCATTGTTGAAAGGGATAACTGGATGCAAGGTCAGAGAGGAGCACCGCTCATCCCTGGGTCAGAGCGTGGATGGGAGGGGGCCACTTCTCTCCAGCAGTGCACTTCAAGCTCATGGGGAACCAGGTGCTACATCATTCGTAGCTGTTGGTGAAGCACCCACCAAGAGGAGAAAACGCTGAGAGAAGAAAGGAGCCACTTTTGAAATTTTAAGTATTTTTCCTCTGTTTATTTGCTAAGTTTTTCTGCATAGCCACCTATTTTGAGCATTTTCTGGCTTGTTAAACTTGACTTCTGCATTAGTAACTGTATTTAGAGCACAACCTAAAGCTGTTTACTGAATTTCCTGTTTGCACTTATTTTTAAAATCGTTTTTTTCTCAAAACTTGCATTTTATCTGTCTTTGGCCTAGCACTCTTGTGTGGGGTCATTTACTGCACTGTTATAACTTGTTAATACTTGTGAACCTCTGCTATCTCTGAAAAAAAACCAAAAAAAATCTTGCTTTTTTCCCACTTTTCTGAGATTTAAAAAAGTGTAGTTACAGGCTTGGTGTTCTTGAACTGTTTGTAAGTTTCTGTGAGGCCATTTTTTGCTTGGGCTAAAGGGAAGTCTCTCTGTTGATCAGTGGCAGTGAAAAACATTGAGCAGCCTGCCTGCCCCTGTGGGAGTGGTTACTGACTTGAAACTGTAGTTTTATTGGCCATTTTGGGTCAATTCCAAAACTCCTTCATCTTCCTCTCTTAAAACCCTCTTTTGCACGGTTTTGCGTGTTTTTGGGCATAGCACAACAGCGGGCAGCACCGCCTAATTGGGTTTAAACTATTCCTGGCTCCACAAAGTCTGCTCTTCACTTTTTCCCTTAGAACTGCTCTATCTCTCAATTTAAACACCATATTCTCATTCTAAGGTCCTTCCCTGGTCCAATTAAGTAATCCTACAAGTTAGCACAATTAAACCATAAGCACTACTTACTCTTATACTCTCTACGATTACCCTGTCCCCTATTGGTCCGTCTTAAATTCAGTTTCCCTATATTACTCTAGCATGTCCAAAGGTCAGTCAATGGTTTCCTCTCCAGTCCAGCTGGTGAATCTGGGAATTTTGAGGCAATGTTACAACTGTCTCATGTACACGAACAACCTTCTCCTCCTCCAAACAGATTCAAATATATGTGAGAGATGCAACTATTTAGCCAAACTGGAGGCTGAGCTCTCTCATCTCAAAACTGGTGTAACCAGTCAGGAGAAGGTAACCTCACACAACACAATTCCAGTATCACATAGTCCCACCACATCAACGAACCAAACACATAAATACACAAAAAAATACTTGGAGGCTCTAAATAAAAATCTACCTAAGCAACAGAGACCTCCAAAGCAGACATCCAAGCAAATGCTACCTCAAAACAAAACATGCACAACACATAGCCCACAAAGTCAGTGTGCCAAGCAGCCACAGCCCTTAAGGCTGAATAACACACCTGATACTCTTGTAATAGGTGACTTTATTGTCAGACACACTGACATCCCACTCACCAGGCTGAATAAAGAGAAGGTCACGGTGAGCTGCCTGTTGGGTGCTAGGATCTGCCACATAACGCAAGCACTCAGGTCACTCCAAAGCAAATACAAATATGACTCAGTCATTGTACATGCTGGTGTGAATGACCTGAGATGTACCTCCCTGGACTACATGAAAAGAGACATAGAGGAGCTCTTTGATCATGTAGGCCAGGCTGGTATGACCCTGACCTTGAGCAGCATCTTACCCTCACCTAGAATGATGCCACAGTACAAAGACAAAATGATTGATTTTAACAATTGGCTAAAATTTTGGTGTCATTCAAAGGGGATCCAGTGTCTGTCAGCCTGGGATGACATGCTCGACAAGCCATGTTGCTTCGCTAGGGACGGCTTGCACCTGTCACCACTGGGCTTTCGGATATTGGCAAAGGCTCTTGCCACCCCCATAGTGCCTTTTTTAGGCAAGGCTCAAAAGTCAAACCCACCCCCATAGACAGCACAAGGAACAAGAAACTAAGGGTAATGCTGCTAAACACCAGAAGTCTTAACCTCAAGATGCATGCACTCGAAGCTCTCCTCAGTATGGAGAACATCGATATCTGTGCAGTGACAGAAACCTGGTTCAAGGCTCCAGAGCACACCCCAACACTACCAGGCTATACCTCATATCATGCTTTTCGGCCCCCAAACCCGGACCGAACCACAAAAGGAGGGGGAGTTTCCATATTTATCAAGGATATCCACACCTCCAGGTTAGTGGCATTGCACGAAGTATCAGAGACCATCCATGTGCAACTAACAGTGGGCAAGACTGCTTTTCAGTTTATAGCATCCTACAGACCACCCTCTCAAAGTCAGGAATCCCATTTGGCCTTCCTGAAAACATGGAGAACATGAAGATCTCTCCGAACACCATTATACTGGGCGACTTCAACTACCCAAACATTGACTGGGAGCACTACTCAAGCCCCAGCAAATTAGCCCAATGATTCCTGGAAATTATAAACTCAAATGCTATGGAACAACTAGTCACCACTCCCACAAGAGGGGACAACATACTAGACCTGATCATTACCAACATGGGGACTCTATGCTCCACACCAGAAGCCAGAAGTATATCCCTCATTGGTAAGATCAGACAATAAATTAATTTCACTGGGTGTCCACATCCCAACCCCACCCCTAGCCCAGAAAACCACAGTGAAAAACTTCTCAAAAGCGAACTTCTCACTTCTCAAAACTGAAGTGGAATCCTTCAAGGCCCCAGGGCCAGTGGAAACTATGGCCCAAACTGCAGAATCCTATATAAACACATTCTACGGACATCTCCAGGAATGCATGGATCATGCTATCCCAAACAAAACCAAGACCCAATCATCCAAAGGCAGGCGTCCAGTCTGGTGGACCCCTGCCATAAATAAACTGTACAACAGAAGGAGGAAGCTACTACATGATAGAGCAAAATCCCTAATAGGGAAGGCATCTCTGATCAGTACTAGCAAAAAATTACGATCCTCATAAAATCCTCCAAGGCCAGCTTCGAGAGAAAAATTGCACAGGACAACAAAGACAATCATAAGGCTTTTTTCAGTTATGTTAGAAACCTGGGATGCAACTCCCAGACTTGTTCTGAGTTGATTCTAAACGACAAAAAATACACTGAACCCACAGAAATCGCCAGTATCCTGGCAGACAGGTTCAGTGCAAACTTCTCCACCCCCCCCCCCCAAAATAGCAAGTATCTATCCCAGCAGAGGGCTGCCTTCCAAACATCTCTGATGCTCAGGTGAAGGCTGCCCTCTCCAAAGCAAAAAACACTGCTTCCATGAGACCAGATGGCGTCCCAGGTTGCGTCCAACATGAACTCCAAGAGGAACTAATCCCTCAAATAAAACAGCTATACAATCTCAGCCTCACTACAGGATATGTGCCTACAGAATGGCGTACAGCAACAGTGGTCCCACTCCAGAAAGGTGGAGCCTCTACGGACCCTGGAAACTATCGCCCCATAAGCCTGACTAGCTTAGTCTGCAAGGCTATGGAGAGGATCATCATGGAGCTCATAAACAAAGACATTGGGGACATACAGACACTAGATCCTACCCAGTTCGGCTTTGCCAAGGGCAGATCCTGCCTTTTGAACCTGGTTGACTTCTTTAAAACAGTCACGAAAGCCATAGATGAAGGGAAGGTAGTCCACACAGCCTATTTGGACCTTGCAAAGGCATTTGACACAATACCCCACTCGGGCATCATAGACAAGCTATCCAGCTTAAATATAAACCCCTATGTCACAAGATGGGTCGCAAACTGGCTCAAAGACAGAACCCACAGAGTGAGAGTTGCTGGAACCATATCAGACTCGAAACCAGTCACAAGTGGCATCCCACAGGGTTCTGTCCTGGGACCACTCTTGTTCGGTATATACTTTTCCGAGGTACAGGCACACGTGGGAGAACTATGGCTCACCAAGTTTGCAGATGACTGCAAACTGGGCGCCATAATCAACTCTCCAGCTGACACAAACATCCTTCAAAAAGGTCTCACAGAGACAGATAACTGGTGCCAGCGCCATGGTCTAAAGCTAAATGCCAAAAAATGTATAGTCATACCCTTTGGCAAAAACAATGTGCCCACAAATTACCACATAGGCGGAAACCCATTAAGTACAGAGAAACTTATTAGGGACCTGGGGACCCAAGTTGATAGCAATCTCTCCTTTGAAAACCACATTGCCAAAGTGGCTAAAAAGACCTTCTACATAGCCCACCTCATCACGAAGGGTTTCACATCTAGATCAAGAGAGGTAATCGTGCCCCTTTATTCATCCCTCATCAGGCCCATCATAGAATACAATGCCCCTTTTGGGATGTACCTTACCCGATACCTGCAGCTATTAGAAAGACCCCAAAAGTATCTCACCAAGAGGATCAAGGGTCTCAAACAGATGCCATAAGCTGCTCGGTTAAAAAAACTCCAGCTCTACTCAGTTGCATACCGCCTACTTCGAGGCGATCTATGCCTGACATACAAAGCTATGTCAAATCCAGAATTAATGGACATGCTCAACCTCAGAAAATCTAAATCCCTTAGAGCCACACTCTCAAGGGACTTGAACCTCAGCACAGAAATAAATAGAACTTGCTGGAGGGACAGGTTCATAACCCAGAGGCTCTCTTCGCTCTGGAATAGAATTCCAGTTCATGTGAGGCAGATCACCTCACTGAATCTCTTTAAGAAGAATCTCAAAAGGTGGATGGGGGATCGTAGGTTTGTCCCAGGGATTACTTCCATATCACTATTAGACAGAGGCACAGTAAACTAAACCTTAAAGGGCACAGTATACTCAAATCAAGGGGTGGCGTAAGCCATACAGAATCGGGCTAGGCTTATAATTGCCTCAGGGCAGATAGCTTAGTATGAACCTATGAACCTATGAACCTATGAAATATGTTTAATCTGCCCTTACATCCAGTTGTCATAACATTTGAAAGAAAACTATGTAGAAGAAAAATGAGTCTCCCTGCAGTGCAGACCCACACAGAGAGACTTCAACCCGTTTAAGTAACGAAATAGAAACACTTATGCATTTTGAGCCATGATAGAAACGTCAGGTGCATGAAGCTGGTAAGGGAGGTACTATGTGAGTGTGGAGGTCTATTATCACTTCATCAAAATGATACTTCAACAAACGGCATTTCATCAGAAATGCAATTCATCGAATTCCGCTCATGTGGGGGGCTGCACCTCTCACACCCCTTGCTTATTATATATACCAACTCTGAGATTGCACTACAGTTAGTAAAGGGAACATTTTCCGATCCTCACTGTACCACAATCTCAGTATGCATATTTCCACGAACACCATAGTCAGTGTAAGTGTACCAAAAATGCCATTCTCTGAACTGATTTATTTCACTGAACTGATAGCAACCCTACTGTGGACCATGTTGATTATATTGGAAGTATGTAACTGATCTTACAAAATGAAGTACAATGCCATACTATTTCTAAGAATAACATTTTTACTGCTTACAGAAAATTAGACCTTTTTGAAGGACTAAATCTTATCTTGAAACCATAGATCAAACTGTGCTTAATTATTTAACAAGGCCAGATCCAACTGTACCAGGAATTTTGGGGATCCCTAAAATCAAAAAAAAATGGTAGGATCCACTGCTACAACCAGTTGTTGCAGCTGCAGGCTATAAGGCGGAGCCTCTGGTGATTTATATAGATAACACACTTAGAGTTATAGTGGAAAACATAGTCACCTATTAAAGGATGTCTTGCATTTTTTTAATTGTTTTAAGGATTCCAGTTTTTCTAAGGAATCTTTTTGCCACAATTGATCTTAAGCATTTTTTGCATATTCCTTATCAAAAAGGAAAAAGAAATGAGTTTGGACATTTTTCCAAAATTGACATTAGACTTTTTTCTTTTTTTTTTTTTTTAATCCTCAGTTATAATTATGTATGTTGAGGGTGTTTGGCAGTGAGGGTGACTTGTGCCCATGTTTATGGCAACACAGGCCAGGATTCATGAAGGTACCACAGCATGTACACCTCCACGTTGCTGTACCATTTTGGGATTTAGCAACTGCCCTAACATGGTACTGCATGTCTGCCCCAACATGGGCTGGCACTGAAGTCATGCTGAATGCTAATGAGGAAGACTGGGGGAGAGGTAAATACTAACTAACCATGTGCTCTCTCATCTGGGACTTCTTACAGCTAGACATCTACACCGCGAGTAATTAAAGAAAACTGCTTACCCATGAAGATTAGTATGACTGGTCCCACCATCTCTCTGTATTGAACGTAGTTAGAAAGCCATATTCAGCTACCTAACATGAGACAGTCTTATGGGGACCAGGGGGTGAGGGTTACTACTAGGCATCAGGGATAACATCAGTACTGGGACTGGGTGTGGACAGGGATACACCAGCCACTAGTGATGCACATAAATACAATGCATTCATGGTACAGACATCGCTACAAGGACTGGGGGTGAGGATAATCACTGGCCAACAGTGATACAAATAAATACAATGCATTCATGGTACAGACATCGCTACAAGGACTGGGGGTGAGGGTAATCACTGGCCAACAGTGATACAAATAAATACAATGCATTCATGGTACAGACATCGCTACAAGGACTGGGGGTGAGGGTAATCACTGGCCAACAGTGATACAAATAAATACAATGCATTCATGGTACAGACATCGCTACAAGGACTGGGGGTGAGGGTAATCACTGGCCAACAGTGATACAAATAAATACAATGCATTCATGGTACAGACATCGCTACAAGGACTGGGGGTGAGGGTAATCACTGGCCAACAGTGATACAAATAAATACAATGCATTCATGGTACAGACATCGCTACAAGGACTGGGGGTGAGGGTAATCACTGGCCAGCAGTGATACAAATAAATACAATGCATTCATGGTACGGACATCGCTACAAGGACTGGGGGTGAGGGTAATCACTGGCCAACAGTGATGCAAATAAATACAATGCATTCATGGTACGGACATCGCTACAAGGACTGGGGGTGAGGATAATCACTGGCCAACAGTGATACAAATAAATACAATGCATTCATGGTACAGACATCGCTACAAGGACTGGGGGTGAGGATAATCACTGGCCAACAGTGATACAAATAAATACAATGCATTCATGGTACAGACATCGCTACAAGGACTGGGGGTGAGGATAATCACTGGCCAACAGTGATACAAATAAGCAAAGTGCCTTCACAACACAGGCATCACTACGGGGATTGAAGGGTGAGGGTAATCACTGGCCAACAGTGATACAAATAAATACAATGCATTCATGGTACGGACATCGCTACAAGGACTGGGGGTGAGGATAATCACTGGCCAACAGTGATACAAATAAATACAATGCATTCATGGTACAGACATCGCTACAAGGACTGGGGGTGAGGATAATCACTGGCCAACAGTGATACAAATAAATACAATGCATTCATGGTACGGACATCGCTACAAGGACTGGGGGTGAGGATAATCACTGGCCAACAGTGATACAAATAAGCAAAGTGCCTTCACAACACAGGCATCACTACGGGGATTGAAGGGTGAGGGTAATCTCAGGCCAACAGTGCTACAAATAAATAAATTACCTTCACAACACAGACATCATTACAGAGATTGGGGGAGAGGGTAATCTCTGGCCACCAGTGATACAAATAAAGTGCCTTCACAGTACAGACATCACTACAGGGACTGGGGTGAGGGGAATCACTGGCCAACTGTGATACAAATAACTAAAGTGCCTTCACAATGCAGACATCACTACATGAATTAGGGGTGAGGGTAATCACTGACTAACAGTGATATAAGCAAATAAAGTGCCTTCACAACTCAGACATCACTACAGGGATTGGAGGTGAGGGTAATCACTGGCCAGCAGTGATACAAATAAAGAGCCTTCACAACACAGATATCACTACAGGGATTGGGGTTATGGGTAATCACTTGTTAACAGTGATACAAATAAATAATATCTTCACATCAGAGACATCACTACAGAGACTGGTGGGTGAGAGTAATCACTGGTGAACAGTGATACAAATAAAGTGCCTTCACAATACAGGCACCCCTACAGGGACTGGGAGGGAGGGTAATCACTGGCAAACAGTGATACAACTAAATAAAGTTCATTCACAACACAGATATCACTGCAGGGATTGGGGATGAGAGTAATCACTGACAAACAGTGATATAATAAATAAAGTGCCTACACAATCCAGACACCACTACAGGGATTGGTGGGTTATGGGTAATCACTGGCCAATAGTGCTACAAATAAATAAAGTTAATTCACAATACAGACATCACTACAGGGATTGGGGGTGAGGGTAATCACTGGTCACAATACAGACATCACTACAGGGATTAGGAGTGAGGGCAATCACTGGTCACAATACAGACATCACTACAGGGATTAGGAGTGAGGGTAATCACTGACCAGCCGTGATACAAATTAAAAAAGTGTCTTCACAACAGAGACATCACTACAGGGATTGGGACTGGGGTGAACACTAGACACCAGGGACTCTGAAAACATGCCAGAATGACAGTTGAACTATTATGGCGACTGGGTGATGGGAAGACCATAAGAGGGCAGACAGGTCAGCAGAACAGATATGAGGACTGCGGTGTCTGTTTTTGTGTTTGATTGTGTACTCATGAGTGGGCGAGTGATTATGGGGGGATTCCAATGAATACATGAGCAGCAGTTTACAACCTCGACTTGTGGATCAGTGCTGATCTGCACACGACAGCAATAACTATGATTCAGAGATGTGAAAACTAGCCGATAACAAGGTCTTACCTCATTGCAGCTAACATGTTTCTGAAGTGTAAATGAGTTCATCATGAGTGTAAGGCTATTTTGGCACGAACCATCATGAACCCCCTGGACAGTGTTAAAATGGTGGAATTAAATAGTTATATTCAATTCTAAATTTTGGTCATGGTGTTCACTTTATTTAAATGTTGTAGACAGCATGTTTTAATTTAGACACGAAGTTTAACAAATTAGAAGAGAGATTATACTATATAAGTAACACTACTGATTTTTTTGAGCTTTGCATACAAATTGACTATTAAGATGTCACTATAATGCAGTATCCTGTTCACAAAGCCCGTGAAATTATTATTTCTAGAAAAGAGTCTTTTTTCAAAAGTTTATCTTCACTTCAGCAGGTGTCACCCATTTAGGCAAAAACAAAACCCTACCAAATCCAAATGGTTATAGGCTTTCTAGGTTGTATACAAGTGACATAATATTTTATAAAGAACAAGATGTACTTTATAAGTTGTTTATGAAGAGATAATATCCCTTTTGCTTAGTAAATACTATGAAAGATGAAACAAAGCAAATTAGGAATGCAAAATTACACCCCTTTAAAATCTGTTGATGGCTATACCCCTTGAGGTACACCAAATGGAAAACTTATAAGCAAGCAATGATTTTGCAATATAATGTGGACACATTCCATAAACAAGAGATTATTAAAAAGAACTGGAAACTGTTCCATTGTTTTGAAACCATCTCCATTACATTAGGGGTGGAACCTATGTTTGAAAAATGGCTACGGATTTGAAAAGCTTTTTTGAAAATCAACACAATATGGATATTTCTTGCACTAAAATGTGGCATGTGTGATGATGTAAGGTATTGCCATCTGTGCCAGAGAGGACAGGGCAGTGCATGTTTAACATATGTCAGCATAGTTAGCTGCAGTTTTGAAAATAATTTTGAGTCATTTCACTATTACACTGACTTTTATTTTATTTTATTGTTATTTATTTATTTTACATTTGTTAACCGGGTTAGTCTGCCTCAGCTTTTGGCTCATTTTCAGCAGAGACCCGGGGATAAAAGCTTCTCAGGACTCGAAAACAATTTATTAAATTTTATTGACATAGTAGTAACAATCATAGGATCTAATAAGCAGAAACCTGGAGAGAAAAAAAGCTCCTCAGGCAATTCAATTATGCAGAGTATTAACAATTGGCAGACAAGTATGTGAGTTGTTACAAACAAGGTTTTAAACAATTAGCAGAAGAAAATGTGACCACTTACAATATTATTTAAGCTGCTTAGAGCAAAATGAATTAATAGTTAGGCAGATGCTTATTTAAAGTGGGTATGTTGTAGTTGTAAAGGAGTTTGGAAACAAGAAAGGAAAGTAAGAATGGCTGGTAGGAGATGTAGGGGAGGATTGTATAGGAGACAGACTAGACAGGTAGGTTGTTTTGAGACTCTTTTATTGAGATTCTTGTGTTAAAAATGTATCAACCGTGCGATTATAACTGAATATGTTTAAACAAAGAATTCTGAAAGGGAAGAGTAGAAATTTTTTAAATTGTTCTATATTCAGGAGGGTGGCCTAATGGTTGAGGTGTTTTCCTTACAAACACAAAGTGCAGGGTTTGAGTCTCACAAGAGATAATTGTCTAGGCTTAAAATGGCTCGCAAGGGCAGTTAGCCTAGTATTAATCTATGAATCTTTAGCTTTCAGATACTGCAACAGAACTTATCAAAGCTATGAGTGTGTTTTGTACCAAAGTCAGGTTATCAAATGTGATGTCATCCTATAACCAGCACTGAGAGAATGGAACTCTCACAGCACTTTGCTTAGATTTGTTTTCTTTGTAACCTGATATAAAGATCTAGTGCAGTTATCATAGTCAGTTAGTTAAAAGAGTTGAGTTCAATTTTAGTTAGAAACTCATCACCTTGCCTTGTGGAGGTAAGCATCTCAGCAGATAATCTTACCTAACCTGTATTAAAGTTAGCTAGGGAACAGTTATTCTTTAGATAGTCAAGTACAGTGAAATTAATTCAGTAGTATTTTTCTGCATCTGTTTGAATATGTCCAACTGTGTTATTTGTATTTCTCCTACGATTGAAACACTTGTTTTTATTATACTTAGATATTTATTATCCTCAATTTTTCTGTTTTATTTATTGTTAAATATTGTTATACTTTTCAATGTGGCTGGTCTTAGAGAATATGTTTAAAATCTTGAGAGTACTTCTGCTTATTTTAGTGACTCCTTGGCTACTCCAAAAAGCCTTGCTGTTTTGGTTACACTCTACCATTTACATTAGTATTGATTTTACTCACTATAATTGGATACCCTTGTAAGAGCCTTAGAGTGGCTGACTGGTGGCAGAGTAGTTACCTTATAGTATGGGCCGAAGGGGTACGGCTAGTAAAGCTGCAGCAACCTTTCCCAGGAGTGTGTATGTGTGTGTGTGTGTGTGTGTGTGTGTGTGTGTGTGTGTGTGTGTGTGTGTGTGTGTGTGTGTGTGTGTGTGTGTGTGTGTGTGTGTGTGTGTGTGTGTGTGTGTGTGTGTGTGTGTGTGTGTGTGTGTGTGTGTGTGTGTGTCTGTGTGTTTGAAAATCAAATACCCAGGTATGGGTGTGTCAGCTACTTGGAACTCAGGACGCAGTGCTCCAAAGTGAATCTTGTTTGGGATCTGGAGAAACAGAGAGTCCAGTCCCAGGTTTAGAGTGCATTCCTTGTGTGCTCTTGGGGGAAGTTGTAACTGATGCAGGGAACTGCATCTTAAAATACTGTGTAAATCTATCCCTGCTTTTTTTAGTGACTGCATGTTACTGGTGTCAGTGGTGAGGATTGTGGGTCCTTGATTACTGGCCTGGGGTAGAGAGGCTGTCACAGTATGTATAATGTCAATGTAAATTTATTAATGACAAAATATTGGTTGAGCATTTAATTCATTAATAATGTATTAAGACAGGAAGCTATAACTGTGGAGCTAAGGGGGTAGTATACTCGGTTACCTGTAAACCCTGTCCCATATTTTAAAGTTGTGAATATTAAATTGATAACAAATATTGCATCAAATTGGAAAACTTGTATATAGAACTAACAATTTCTTGTAGTTACCTTTATATAACTACATCCGATGTAACAGAAATACACCAATACAATCTAAGTATATTAATAATGCATTAAAATGTTTTAAATTCACTATCATGAGTCAGATAGATATGAAACTGCAGTTTAGCTTAATGCTTATGTTTTTTTTTTTTCTGTAAGGGTCTAATAGAAGGTTCTTGTACTTAAAAGAAGATAGAGCGGAAAATTTAAATTATTTTGGGGTGGTATAATTGTATTTAGGACAAACCATTAAAATACACCAAAGAAATAATCTTAGAATTCAATTTGGACTCAAAAGACGTATTAGTAGAAGGAATAAGATGCTGTGCTCATGTAAAGTTTTATGAATCCTTACATCAGAAAAAAAAGACAGAGAGAGAGCGAGAATGCCAGTGCTGCATGATTTACACAGGAAGTAACTCCACTGCAGTTCTTTTGGATCTTTACAAAATAATTTGCTTTAAAACTGAACCAAATAAAAATGGAACTTTATTTTATTAGAAGAAAAGGAAAATATTTTAGGGGAAAATAAGATTGTCATTCCACATTCAATCAGATGAAAGGTACACCCCCTAGTACAATACTATGAAATTTACATGTGGAAATGCTTTCACAGAGTATTTGTTATGCTGATATATTTTCCAAAATAAGCAAAAATCCAGAAGTTGAATGCTGGAGATGTAAGTAGGAAATCAACGCAGACTGGTTTTGTAAAACAACTAAGTTCTATTATCAAAATATCGAGGAACATTATTTCCTTAAAGCATTGTGAATAGATAAATTTAGATAAACTATTTTAAGGAGGAGTTTTGTTTTTATGGACTATTCTTCCAACAGCAAGCAATATGCATATTTCATCAATGTGCAGATAATCAAGACCATACTGCCAAAAACTTAAAATAATGAACTCCCAGAGGATTGTACTTTACCTACGGGTTGGGATTTGACGTTGGGGAATCCAAGATTAGGAGTCTTATATTATTTATGAAATAAGAGTAAAATACTATTGCATATATCAGATGGATATCCACTACATTAAGCCTAGCCAGAGTGTGTGTGTGTGGACTTTCACCCACCCTTAGGATGAGAATACTATAGTGGTTTCGGGGGTAAACCCACGATCTCCCATCCACTCGTCAAGATTTCTAATCATTGGTCTGATAAGTGAATAGAGGCTGACATGGCACCAACTCTAAACCTGTGTGTTGTGTGTTCCGTCCAGTTTAAGTTTGCAACCCATCTTGTGACATATGGGTCTAAGCTGGTGGGTGAGCTTTTCTGATGCAGTGTGGGGTATTGTGTCGAATGCTTTTTTAGGTCAAGGTAGGCTGTGTGAACTGCCTTACCCTCGTGACTGTTTAAAAAATTAAGTTCAAGAGGCAGGATCTGCCCTTGAAGCTAAAGAAGGCTTTATGATTGTTTTTGTGTCATTTATTTTTTTCTCTCAAAGTTGGCCTTGGATGATTTTATGAGTGATCGTAGTTTTTGCTAGTATTGATCAGAGATGCCTTCCCATTTAGGATTTTTGCCTGTCATGTAGAAGGCATTTAGTTTCTTTCAGCGTGCGGCAGGTGCATACCCACTGGCTCAGGGACCCCAGTACAGACCCAGTCTAAGAAGTGTGAAGAAGTTTTGCTTTTGAGAAGAAGTTCACTGTGGTCTTTGGGGGGGGGGGGGGGGGATGTGGATCTCCATGAGATTAATTTATGGTCTGATCTCACCAATGGGGATATACTTCGGTGTGGAGCATTTTATGTTTGTGATGATCAGGTCTAGTATATTTTTGTTCTCTTTCTTTTGTTGTATCTTTCTCTCTCTCTCTCTCTATATAATATATATATATATATATATATATATATATATATATATATATATATATATATATATGGTTCTAGGGAAGAAGATCACGCTAAAAGCGACACGACCACTTAACCGACGCTGAAAAAACCGACACAGAAAAAACACTACAAACCACGGACATTTCACAGGTAGGGTTAAAATTTCACACATGCAAAGTTTAATACTGCCATTTACCTGAACATGGTATTGAATGAATTTTAACCCTTACCTGTGAAATGTCCGTGGTTTGTAGTGTTTATTTCTGTATCTCTCTCTATCTCTATATATATATATATATATATATATATATATATATATATATATATATATATATATATATATATATATTTCTGTCATCAAAAAAGCAAATGCTTTAAGCAGCAAATAAAAAAGCGATCATTTTACAGTGACTCTACCATGATCAAACCTAAAATAGTTATTTTTTTGCAAGGGGCAATCACCCCCACACACTCCATTGATAGACTGAATATACCAACAGTGGGGTAAGGGAATTCCCAGACCCTGCTGTAAAGTGGCTGCACATGGAGAGCAGCATAAAAGCTGAAATGAAGGGAAAAAGAGCCTTGACTCATAATGTTCATTCTTACAGATGATATATGTATAGGTTTACTATCAAATGGGTGATCGGACTCTGTGCAATTCACATTAGTCTGAATCGACCCATTTGGTAGAATGTGAAGAACTAATGTAAAAATGTAGAACTTTACAACAGCAAATGTGATACAACACTCACTGTTGTCACCTTCGACATTTTCATGCAGATCGCACTATAGTGGGCGTCGGAAAATGTATCCCTTCCCCTCACTATAGTGCAATCTCAGAGTTTGTATATCTAAGTAGCAGGGGTTGTGGGGAGTGCAGACCCCTCCTTATGGGGGGTGCAGGGCAAAGATGTTGTGTTACTGTTGACCGGAAGGGTAGTATTTTTGGTAAAGTCGACAATTCTGGGATGTCGACTTTACCAAAATACTTTCTTCTACATTTATTTGGTTGCTTCTTGTGATTTCTGATATTATGGTTTGGAAATCTTAACACTCACACAATGTTGGTGCACAAATATGATGGTACACTATATATATATATATATATATATATATATATATATATATATATATATATATATATATATATATATATATATATATGGGTATGTGTCACTTCACCTAAAACCCATTTTACCTAAACTCATTTCACTGAGACCAAATCACCTAAAGTTAATAGGTTCATAGGTTCATACTAGGCTATCTGCCCTGAGGCAATTATAAGCCTAGCCCGATTCTGTATGGCTTACACCACCCCTTGATTTGAGTATACTGTGCCCTTTTTAAGGTTTAGTTTACTGTGCCTCTGTCTAACAGTGACACGTGAGTAATCCCTGGGACAAACCTACGATCCTCCATCCACCTATCGAGATTCTTCTTGAAGAGATTCAGTGAGGTGCTCTGCCTCACATGAACTGGAATTCTATTCCAGAGCGAAGGGAGCCTCTGGGTTATGAACCTGTCCCTCCAGCAAGTTCTATTTATTTCTGTGCTGAGGTTCAAGTCCCTCGAGCTTGTGGCTCTAAGGGATTTAGATTTACTGAGGTGGAGCATGTCCATTAATTCTGGATTTGACATAGCTTTGTATGTCAGGCATAGATCGCCTTGAAGTAGGCGGTATGAACTGAGTAGAGCTGGACTTTTTTTAACCGAGAAGCATATGGCATCTGTTTGAGACCCTTGATCCTCTTGGTGAGATACTTTTGGGGTCTTTCTAATTGCTGCAGGTGTCGGGTAAGGTACATCCCAAAAGGGGCATTGTATTCTATGATGGGCCTGATGAGGGATAAATAAAGGGGCACGATTACCTCTCTTGATCAAGATGTGAAACCCTTCGTGATGAGGTGGGCTAAATAGAAGGTCTTTCTAACCACTTTGGCAATGTGGTTTTCAAAGTAGAGATTGCTATCAACTTGGGTCCCCAGGTCCCTAATAACTTCCTCTGTACTTAATGGGTTTCCGCCTATGTGGTAATTTGTGGGCACATTGTTTTTGCCAAAGGGTATGACTATACATTTTATGGCATTTAGCTTTAAACCATGGTGCTGTCACCAGTTATCTATCTCTGTGAGACCTTTTTGAAGGATGTTTGTGTCAGCTGGAGAGTCGATTATGGTGCCCAGTTTGCAGTTGTCTGTGAACTTGGTGAGCCATAGTCCTCCCACGTTTGCCTGTACATCGGAAATGTATATACCGAAAAAGAGTGGTCCCAGTACAGAACCCTGTGGGATGCCACTTGTGACCGGTTTCGATTCTGACATGACTCCAGCAACTCTCACTCTGTGGGTTCTGTCTTTGAGCCAGTTTGCGACCCATCTTGTGACATAGAGGTTTATATTTAAGCTGGATAGCTTATCTATGATGCCCGAGTGGGGTATTGTGTCAAATGCCTTTGCAAGGTCCAGATAGGCTGTGTGGACTACCTTCCCTTCATCTATGGCTTTGGTGGCTGTTTCAAAGAAGTCACCCAGGTTCAAAAGGCAGGATCTGCCCTTGACAAAGCCAAACTGGGTAGTATCTAGTGTCTGTAGGTCCCCAACGTCTTTGTTTATGAGCTCTTTGATGAGCCTCTCCATAGCCTTGCAGACTAAGCTAGTCAGGCTTATGGGGCGATAGTTTCCAGGGTCTGTAGAGGCTCCACCTTTGTGGAGTGGGACCACTGTTGCTGTACGCCATTCTGTGGGCACATATCCTGTAGTGAGGCAGAGATTGTATAGCTGTTTTATTTGAGGGATTAGTTCCTCTTGGAGTTCATGTAGGACGCAACCTGAGATGCCATCTGGTCCCATGGAAGCAGTGTTTTTTGCTTTGGAGAGGGCAGCCTTCACCTGAGCATCAGAGATGTTTAGGAGGCAGCCCTCTGCTGAGATAGATACTTGCTCTTTTGGGGGGGAGGGGGTGGAGAAGTTTGCACTGAACCTGTCTGCCAGGATATTGGTGATGTCTGTGGGTTCAGTGTATTTTTTGTCATTTAGAATCAACTCAGAACAAGTCTGGGAGTTGCATCCCAGGTTCCTAACATAACTGATAAAAGCCTTATGATTGTCTTTGTTGTCCTGTGTAGTTTTTCTCTCAAAGCTGGCCTTGGAGGATTTTATGAGGGATCGTAATTTTTTGCTAGTACTGATCAGAGATGCTTTCCCTATTAGGGATTTTGCTGTATCATGTAGTAGCTTCCTCCTTCTGTTGTACACTTTATTTATGGCAGGGGTCCACCAGACTGGACGCCTGCCTTTGGATGATTGGGTCTTGGTTTTGTTTGGGATAGCATGATCCATGCATTCCTGGAGATGTCCGTAGAATGCATTTATATAGGATTCTGCAGTTTGGGCCATCATTTCCACTGGCCCTGGGGCCTTGAAGGATTCCACTTCGGTTTTGAGAAGTGAGAAGTTCGCTTTTGAGAAGTTTTTCACTGTGGTTTTCTGGGCTGGGGGTGGGGTCAGGATGTGGACATCCAGTGAAATTAATTTATGGTCTGATCTTACCAATGAGGGATATACTTCTGGTGTGGAGCATAGAGTCCCCATGTTGGTAATGATCAGGTCTAGTATGTTGTCCCCTCTTGTGGGAGTGGTGACTAGTTGTTCCATAGCATTTGAGTTTATAATTTCCAGGAACCTTTGGGCTAAGGTGCTGGGGCTTGAATAGTGCTCCCAGTCAATGTTTGGGTAGTTGAAGTCACCCAATATAATGTTGTTCGGAGAGATCTTCATGTTCTCCAATGTTTTCAGGAAAGCCGAGTGGGATTCCTGACTTTGAGAGGGTGGTCTGTAGGATGCTATAAACTGAAAAGCAGTCTTGCCCACTGTTAGTTGCACATGGATGCTCTCCGATACTTCGTGCAATGCCACTAACCTCGAGGTGTGGATATCCTTGATAAATATGGAAATTCCCCCTCCTTTTGTGGTTCGGTCCGGGTTTTGGGGCCGAAACATGATATGAGGTATAGCCTGGTAGTGCTGGGGTGCTCTCTGGAGCCTTGAACCAGGTTTCTGTCACTGCACAGATATCGATGTTCTCCATACTGAGGAGAGCTTAATTTCACCTAAAACTCATTTCACTGACAAGTAGTACAATAAGGCAAGTCAAAGGTATATGTCCTTTTCCCCACTGTAGTCTGATTCTGGAATTAGTATATATATACATACATACATATATATATATAAGGTGTGTGTGTGTGTGTGTGTGTGTGTGTGTGTGTGTGTGTGTGTGTGTGTGTGTGTGTGTGTGTATATATATATATATGTGTGTGTGTGTGTGTGTGTGTGTGTGTGTGTGTGTATGTGGTTTTATGTTGTTTGGTTTTGTTTTACATTATTTGGTAAAAAGACAACTAGGTAAGGGGCTAGGCCCCACACACCCCCCCCCCAATGTGGGGGACTGTGCCCTGCCACACCCCCCCTTAATATATAAACTAACTCCAGGATCACACTTCAGTGGGGAAAAGGACATATACTTTTCAATTGCATCAAGAGTACTACTTGTCAGTGAAATGAGTTTAGGTGAAATGGGTTTTATGTGAAGTGACACGTAACCATATATATATATATATGTGTGTGTG